>NW_024599475.1:0-23300 GCF_004379255.2 Salvia splendens | reverse complement strand
TTCTTTTCAGCACGGAGATTAAGAAAAAAATGTGTTAGGTGAGTTAAGTAAAGGGAGAATAAAGTGGAAAATGAAAAGAATAAAGCTACGCGGCCACATTATGGCCAACCATAAATTAATTAAATAACAAAAAAAATAGATTTTTTTTCAAATTTTTGGTTTAATACTACTTGATTTTACTTTTATATCACCTTCATTATATGTTGCTCAACATGTTAGTGTTGCTATTTCGTAGTTTTTGCTCAACTTATTACTACTGTCATTTCTTGATTGTTGCTCAACGTATACAGTAATTCGTGATATTAATGTGTTTTACGTAGTGAAATTCAAAGATAAGTATCAACTTACAAGTCCATTCACACACATATAAGTTTATATCGGTAATTCTAATTTTTTATACATGTAAATGGACTAAATTAACTCTTTATGGCCGGCCACATTATGGCCATTTAGCATCACTCAAATGAAAAAGGTAGAGAGATGAAAAGAGAAAAAAGTAAGAGATAGTAAAGTAGGTGTGGAAAAATGTGTTGACTTTTACTAAAAAGGAAAATGACTCTATTATTATGGAACATACCAAAATGGCAAAATGACTCTATTACTATGGAACAGAGGGAGTATAATTAAATAGTACTCCCTCCGTCCATGAATAAGAGTATCCGCAATAGCGGACGAACACACGTCCTACCGACCGGCTAGCGGCTCGGGCGTCGCGTTCGTCCGCTATTGCAGTCGGCGAAAGCGGGACGGACGAACGGGGTAGACGAGCGGTCGTCCGCGGTGTGATGGCATTAGACGATCGCTCTTCCGCTATTGTGATGACGCGATCGGCGAGCGCTATATTTTTTTTTACTTCAACTCTATATATACGTCTCGTTGCACTTCATTTCATTTGCACCACTTGTTGCACTATATATACTTTTTTAATTGAAATGTGTATGTTTTTTTTAAAAATAAAATGGTTGCAATTTTTCCGTATTTGTGTCGAATTTTTAATTCTGTAAAGTTCATTACTAGTAATTTACACAATTAATCACCTCAAATTGTAAAGTGTGAGCGTTGTACATGATCATTGCTCTCGTTTGATTCTGAGAGCATCTGCAACGCGTCTTGTTGCTGTCTCTATCTCGTCTCGGAGAGACGAGACCGCATCGAGACAGCGTTGCGGGCTCCGCCTCGTCCCCATCCCGTTCCGTGTCTTGTCGCGGAGAGGCAGTCCGCGAGCTGTCTTGCCACGCACGTTGGCCACGTGACGAGATGTGGTTCGTTCGTGACGTCCACTCGCCAGCCCGCGAGTGAGCGTCGTTTATTTCCGTTGAAAATGTATGTTTTTTTGTTTTTTTTTAAATTTAGAAAACATTTGAAAAAAAATCCCAAAATTATACTAGCCGTTTATAGCCGTTTTTACATATTTTTAATTTTTGGGCAAAATTTGGCAACCAGTAGACGCACATGATCGCCATTAAACAATTCTTTATTCTGCTTCTTTGAGTTTTGAGATTTTGAATTTAGAGAGAGTGAGCGGAAAATTTTAAATTATGTAATTTTTAATTTTTTATGATTTTATTAATGTGGTTTTTTATTTTTTTAGAATTTTAAGTTGTAATTTTATTTTATTTTATTTAATGAAGTGTTTTTTATTAATTGAATTTGTTGAAAATAAAAATAAAAAATGAAATTGAATGAATAGTTAAGGGATGAGATGGTTAAGAGATGGAGGGTTGCAGATGATGTCTCTTAGTTAATAGATGGGATAAAAAGTACAGTGGGGTTCATGAATAGTGAAGAGATGAGATGGTTAAGAGACAACCTTGCGGATGGCCTGATATTTTAAAAGTATTTCTGAATACCTCAAAAATCATCTTTTGATGTTATAGAGAACATTGATAAATCGCGAGCTTTAATTTTGATGTGACTTGTAAAAGTTAATGACATAAATAATTATATTTAATGTACTACTATAATTAAATTAAATTAAATTGATAAAACGAACCAATACTCGGAAATATTTGATTCTTTGGCCAACTTTTTGCATTTTGACTAATTTTTCCTCTCCTTTTTGGCCGAGTAATTAGCTGCTTTAATTTCATCATTTAACTAATTTTTTATGTGTCATTCAGTTCCAGTTATAGTGATTATATCTTTATCGCTTTTCGAGACTAAATAGGACCTAATAAAAACGTTTTAGTTCTGATTTTACGAAATAAGGATTATCTTTTGAGTCGAGTGGAATACAAATTTCTTTCTGTATTTTCTTTATTGATCCTTTCCGGAATCAAATTGCTCAATTGAAAACTGAGAAGAAAATAGTTTTTTCCTGTCCTATCCAATGAATGTATAAATATATACACACAAAATACAACAACGCTTCTTAATTTTACAATAACATGTTCATTTGTGATTTTTTATATTAAAATGACATTTATTTTGATGACAATTATGTATCAAACGAATATCACACGTACAGATTGTTTTTGGTTAGCAACCTAGGACATTCGTGTTTTTTTATGTTAAATCATATTCCATAAATATATAAATAGACAACTAAATTAATGATGGGAACTGTCATTTGTTGTCTCTACCTAAATGTTTATCCTTACATTAATATCGATTAGTATTATTTATTTCAGTACACCTTTTTGTTAATTTCAATGATTTACTTCTGGTTTTTGATACTCAAAAAATAATTTTATTAAACGTTATTGACTCAAAATTGTTATATTCGCAAAAGGTTTACTTTAGCACATTGGTAAGACGTTTGCCGTCTAATCAATAGCTTAGCGTAGGTGAGAATCTATTATTGATCTTCTTAAAAAATAAAAATGAAGTTATATAATTAAATGTTGGTTTTGGAATTTCCTTATGTAAGACAAATGGGTGGAAGTTTGGTTAAAGTGAGAAAATGGTCGAGAGGGAATCACAAAATCTATCCTACCAACAAATAATGATTAGATGAATTAAGTAGCATACTGAGCACGACTTCGGGAGTATATTTTTTTCTCTCTCTTCGCCTAAGGGAGCATCCGCAACGCGTCTCTTATCCGTCTCGGTCTCGTATCGGAGAGACGAAACGGATAAGAGACGGTGATGCAGCCCTCCGTCTCGGTCTCGTCTCGTCGGGCGTCTCGTCCCGGATGGAGATTTGGCGAGACAGCTTGCCACGCGCCAGCGCCACGTGGCGAGCGCCGGTTCGCCCGTGATGCCCACTCGCCGACCCGCGAGTGGGAGTCGTTTTTATCCGAAAAATGTGTTTTTTTGTTTTTTTTTAAATTTTTAATTTTTTTAAAATTTTTTTAAGCCTCCAATCACTTCTATAAATATCAAATCATTCCCACAAATTAATTCACCATAAAAAAACTCTCTATTTTCACTCAAACACTCTACATTCTTTATCTCAAAACATTATTCTTCTCCCAAATTTGATCCATTCATGGATCCAATTGAGCAAATGCGTCGAATAAAAAAATCAAACACCCTAAATTTTCAAGTATCGTTGGAATCCACAGACTAAAAATTCGTCGGAGCTCTCTCTCAAATTCGAAATAAAATCCTTCACCTCCCCAAGTCTATCGCTGCGAATTTTTGTTGCCTCAAGCTTTGATCCCATGGAATAAGACGTCGCAACTGATGATATCTTCTTCTGCTTTTTTTGAGTTTTGAGATTTTGAATTTAGAGAGAGTGAGCGGAAATTTTAAAATATGTATTTTTTATTTTTTTATTTTATAAATGTGATTTATTTTATTTTTTTAGAATTTTAAGTTGTAATTTTATTTATTTAATGAAGTGTGTTTTTATTAATTGAATTTGTTGGAAATAAAAATAAAAAATGAAATTGAATGAATAGTTAAGAGCATCCACAACCGTGCTCTTGCCAGCGGCACGGTTGTGGGCCCGACCCCACTTTTTCTGCCTACTCTCTGGCAAGAGCACAACACCCACAGCTGTGCTCTTCCGCAAGGACGAGCACAATTATTTTAAAATTCAATTAAACAATAACATTTCCATAATAATAAAATTCATTAATAAAACCTAAATAAAATTACAAATGACAAAATAAAATAAAAACGACATAATTAAAAGCCTAAAAATTAAAAATTACATAATTAAAATACTAAAAATTTAAAAAACCACTACTCGTTGCCGAATTTCATCCACATGTTGTTGATTAGGTCTTCTTGTAACTTAATGTGGGTTCGGGTATCGCGCATTGTGTGCCTTGTCTCGATCCTCTGGCCAAAAAAACGGATGAATGAGTTGATAGTTTGTATGAGAATTATGAATGAGAGATGAATGCGAGATGATTTGATGTGATAAATGGATGATGAATGTGTGTATTTATAGTTTATTTTGGGGAAAAAAAAAAAAAAAAATCAAAAAAATTCAGAAAAACGGGCAAAAAACGGCCATATTTTTGGGATTTGGAAAATAATTTTTTTTATTTTTATCATTATTTAAAATTAATTAACGAATTTTTAAAAAAAAATTATTCAAAGGCAACGGCTATGCCGTTGCCAAATCGTGTGCCGCCACGTCGACTGCTCGCTGGCACTGCGCTGCTCGATGCATCGAGCAGCGCCGTGCCAGCGGCGCGAGCGCAGCGGCGGAGAGCCTCGTCCTCGCCGCTGGCACGAACGGCGGCCTTCTTCCCCACCACCGTTGCGGATGCTCTAAGGGATGAGATGGTTAAGAGATGGAGGGATGCAAGTGTTTCTTAGTTAAGAGATGGGTGAAAAGTACAGTAGGACTCATGAATAGTGAAGAGATGAGACGGTTAAGAGACGGATAAGAGACAACGTTGTGGATAACAAGTGCAAGCCTCACCTTTGGATTAGTTTGCTGGCGGGATTTGATATTTTTCTTTTTATTTGTAGGTTTGCTTCTTGTTTTAGTGTTTTTGGCTTTATTAGGGTGTCCCTCAATTTGCTAACAACTTACTAGTAGTTGATTTTTTTTTCCTTTAGGCCATCTGCAGTGGTGCGGATGTCCCGGCGCCCTTCCCCGCAGAATTCCTACTGCCATGTCATAAGGACTTCCCACTGCTCTGCCACATCATAAGGACTTCTCACAGCACAGTGGCGGAATTTCCGACAGAATTCCCACATTAAAAAAATTCACAAATTCACAAATTAACCAATTTCCGAAAGTAAATAATTTAAGGAATTAAAATTTCGACGCGAATACGGAGAAAATGACCACACTTTATTTTTAAAAAAACATACTTCATTAAAAAAAATACATAATTAATTAAAAAAAGTACATTATTTTTAAAACTAGTCCACGCATTGGCGGACGTCAGGACAGAATTCCGCGGAAGGGCGCGGACCTGCGACGTCCTATTGCGAATTCCGTATCCGCGCGTGTGTGGCCTAATGGCGGACGTCCGCCACGGAATTCCGCCAAATCCGTGGGAATTCCGCGTCGACATCCGCCATTGCGGATGCTCTTATTGTTGGTTATTTTTATTATTGTGGATATTTTTGACGAGTGCTTTATTGAATTCATGCTCACTAATAATCACTTACTATCTTTGGTGGTTTGAAGCTTTAATTTTACATTGAAAAATAGTACCGCTTTATTTTTATAGCTATAATAATATGGGAGTAATATTTTAAATAATCCTGTGGATAAATCAGATTAAATATCATGACACTCAATATCCAGAATTTTTGGTTTTATCACACCTTTAGTCGTAAAATTGAAATGTATATGCACAATCTTTTCATAAATCACTCTCAATCTCACTCTCACTCTTCATTCTTATTGTCCCATGATTTAAATTAGTGGGACAATTCATGTGAGGTGTGGTGTGGATTATAGTAATTATTTTTTTATTAAATGAAAAATTAATACATCAAGGGTAAAACTGTCATTTCGCTGTGATCAACAAGATGACCAAAATAGACGTCTATCTATATTCCCCAAACTTGGGCTTAAGTATTAATTACGATCATTGGATATATTATTGTTTGGGCGATTTATGAACTAGCCACAATTTGTAAAGGCTAATCACTTTCAATACAATACTACTACTAACAATTTTCTGAATTTGTAATCACAATCACAATTTTTGTAATTTATGATGACGGATTCAAGAAACAAAAATCATGGGGTAGGACACAGTGATGATGGTCGTCACCAAGGTCGGAAGATAGAAGCAGTTTAACAACCCTCACTTAGAAACAAAAATCATGGGGTAGGACACAATGATGATGGTCGTCACCAAGGTCGGAAGATAGAAGCAGTTTAACAACCCTCACTTGCAATGAATGACAGGCGAAGAACAAAAATAAAACTCATTCCCAAATGGTTTCTTTCTTTCTTTCTCATTATAAGAATATATTACCATGATAACTTTTATTGAAGAGTACCATTGGCATGCATCCAATAAAAATGAACCTTATCAATTTGGTAATTATGATTTGGACACTTCAACCAAATATATGGTGATAAATTGGGCACATCAACGATAAAAAAAAATAAAAAAACCGATCTTGAAACAATGCAAATGCTCTCTTAGGCTATGTCTAAAACCGTAACCAGAAAAATGGATGACCGGTAACTCGCAGAAGCAATCGAGCTCTGATGAGGCTCGACTGCTTCTGCGACCCTTGTCATAAATTATGCGAAAATTATGCGTTTTTAGAGACATGTCACTCACCGACAAGCTTTAGAGTAGAGTTTACTTTACAGCCTATTTGAAAATTGGGAACCTAAAGTTACATACAGAATTTAGCTAAATGTATGACACAATTAGACAAAAATGAAAGACGAAATGATGATCTAGTCTACCCGAGTACCTCAAGTGTGCGACGCTCTGTCAGCTGGAGCTTCGAATGCAATAGCTCCCGTTGGTAACAAATCAGTGCAAGATTCTGAGATCCAAGAGAAGAGCAGAGAAAGGAGAGTGGTCGACATTAGCATTTAGGGTTTGGTTGTCAGCCGGGATCAAGAATCCTTCTCTTTTGGAGATGGGGCGGGATTTTCCACTTGATCCGAGGCAGGGACGTCTATGTCCATTTGCTCTGTTGCTTGGGGCGTGTTTGTAACAGAATCTGCTTGAGGTTGTGTCGTCGTTGTGACAGGATCCATTTCATCGATAGCCTGCAGAGTATGATCAGCTGGCTCGACAAGATTCTCTCGAGAGGTCTCTGCTGGATCAGAATCTTGTTTGTCTACCGTAGGAGGATTGGAATCCATTACATCTTTCGCGGGCTGGGATAGTGCAGTTAGCTGTGGTGGATTCTTCGGCTCAGAGTTGGTCTCAGCAGTGTCGTATTCAGATAGGAGATCCATGAACTCGTTGAGCAGCCGTTGGACTTTCCTGTTGGATGCCATCGCTGGAAGAATGTCTTCACGGAGGAGCTTGTGCTTATTCATTCCCTGACAAACCAACAGAGGATTGCAAATCAAAAGATGCACAATCGTGTCGAAAATAAACAATCTTCGAAACAAAATTAAGAACGAGGCCTTACAAGAATAGAAGGGTCCCAAAATGGTGATTTCGAATCTGATCCAGATTCAGCCATTCCGATGGGAGGTCCGAGAAAGTTCTCACAAACTTCTCGTAAGCGGGATTCATCTGCCTCCCTACAAAGTTCTCACAGTAAGCCTACAAAATGTGTGGCAAGCATAACATAATGCACAGCAAGATCAGTAGTAATTAGCATTTGCACTCGTAAACGTTCTCTATTTTAGGTATCAACACGATCTCGTGATATTTTTTCATACCAATGTCCCGACTATAATGATCTCTCTTGTTATTGTTTCTAATTTCATTTTGTACACACTCCATTCTAGTAGATATACCGAGGAAGGAAAGTGAGAATAGCAGAAACATTTATCCGGAGACTTATCCAATCGACTACCACAGGCAATACGACAACTACGAAGAGCACACCATACCTTGCTAAATAGCGAACGTAAGACAGAAGACACTGGCGATATTCATTAGGAGAATTCAAAGCCAAAGCAGATGCCAGCTGAGCTTCCAAATGAGCACGTGTTTGCATTCCGTCATCAGTCACTCTGTATTACAACAATACGGTTTAAACAAAAAATCGTTTATGCAACCACAAAATCAATCATTACATAGACAAACGACGCATTCAAACCTGCTCCACCCCGGTTTCCGTGCCAGATATTTCCTGACATCAACCTGTAACGCAGCCAGCTCACCACCAAGAGCAGGGCCTAGGGTCCAGGAGCTAGAGAAATTCGAAGCAGGAAAACAATCATCTGCGACTCTCAGCCAACACTTGAGACTCATGTCAAATAAATACGCATGGCGTGTGGCCAAGACAACGAGGGGAGAACCGGATTTTGATAATTTTGCAGATATAACTTTAACTGTACCTGGATGAATGAAAAGAAGAGAAACATTAACAGCAATTTCTCACACGTTTAACATAATCGAACTGCTATAGTTAAGCTATTTTTTCAAAAAATCAGATTTCGTGGCTTACCAGCATCGGATTTGAGATCCGTTGTTACCAGTGAAGCTAAGGAATCCTGAAGTAAACACGTCTTGTTGAAAAGATCCCAAACATACAAGGACGCCTTCCTTGTGACAACTAACAACTTCCAGAATTCATCACAATCGATAAATACAGCTGCAGAACCGATCATCAGGGTTGGCATGGCACGCCTCCCACATCTTGTGTAAACCTTTACAATGACGAATATTTGCAATCAATAAATAGAACTAATATTTATCACATCATTCACGCAGAGAGAAAAAAATGTGTGCATAACAAACTATGCTCACATGGCTTGTAGACACTAAATTACGACACATTTGAAAACACATGATTTTTAACATCTAACAGCATGTAATTACATATAGAACGCGTAATAAATCTTCTAAGTAACATGAAATTGGGAAGTAGAGCTATAAACCTGGAGTGATCCATCTTCACAACCAACAGCCCAGAAGTTCGAATTTCCAGACAAGACAGTGACCTTCCCAGAGATCCTGTCGGACCAAAGATTCTGAGACCCTCGTGTACAAGAAAGTTCTGTTTCTCTGATCGTTAAAGTGTTTCCTGCTCCCACAATATCGTTAACTGCATGCTCTCTCGGACGGGCTTCCATGCAAATTGCATCTTCCCCTTGTTTGTTATCAAATACTCGTATCGAAAGGATACTACTACCAGAAGGTAGTTGACCAACCTGCTCAACATTATAGCTTGTGTCTTTACTCCCAGAGGCAGGAACCTTCTCGATAATCAAGTTTTCACTAATAGATGCTCTAGCCGTGACACCAGAGCGCTCTCTTAGATCGGCACTCCCGCCTACAACCTTTCTTATTGACCCTTCTCGACTACCATTACCAGTATACATCACTCCGTTATTGTCCTTGCCATGATCTGAAGATTTCATAGCTAACGGAAGACCTTCAGAGTGATGATCAATAGATGTTGTCTCCTGATGGGCAGTGACACCAACTGCTTCTGGTATTATCCTTTTCCGACCGTCAGGGCGTCTATATTCTTTCTGCCTTACAGGGGTTGACATCCGAGCTGAGGCCACCTTATTCGATACATGACCGATAGCTTCATCAATTTTCTTTCCAGCATTTACAACCGTCTTACTAATTTTTTTAGTGACTCCTAAATCAACTGAAGGTTTCAGAGATGCCCGACTCTCTGGAACAGCCGTATGCGTCTTTTTATTTGGAGTTTGCTTCGCAGAAGCTGCTTCAAGCAATAACTGTGCAGGAGTCTCAGCTAAGTTTCCCTGCCGACCTCTGACATCGCCATAGCGATTCCTCTTCAAATCATCTACTTCAGCATCAGTCAGTTTATATCCAATTTCACTCACTTCAAAATGGAATGTTGCCACTGTCCCATCCAAGGAACAAGCGAATAACGAGTAGCCATCAGGGCTCCTGCAATCACCAGTAAGATGCAAATATAAGGATGCAGCTAACAAAAAAGGAAGCACAGCATCGATGAATTAAGAAAATGCACACTAAATTTAAATTACCAGGTGAGGTCCACCACACTTTGAAAGAAGAAATGCTTTGCCACGAAAAGAGGTCTCGGGCTAGTTGTAGTCCATACAGTTATGGTGCGGTCCTGACTTCCTATTGCAATAACATTATATGGCGTTGAATCTTTTCCTTCAACCTTTGAAGAGCCATTGCTCCAACCAACCGGTGAAGTTTTTAAGTCCTCGGAACTAGAGGGAGTCCTCCGAAACATTGAATGGTTGAACTTAGCAACAATTATTGGTGCGTTATGTCCTAAGAAGTCAAATGTGGCGGACCATTCTCCTCTCTCGAGAACAGGTGCAGAATGCCTGGGCTTCTGAAAACCATGAGTCGTAGTTACAAAATGACCACACGGTGACCAGTCTAGCCGTCTGAAGAAGGTGGAGCCAAGCTGAAAATGATAATTCAAAGTATAGCATGTAAATGGTGGGTAGAAGGAAAATGAAACAAGTATACATTTTACTGCCGTTCATTAACTTACAGATTTAGCCCAGTGACCATCGGTTTGATGAGCAAGGCTCCAGTCACTTGTTCGCCAAATTATGACAGTCTTGTCATCCGATTGACTAGCTATAAATGACCCGATAGGATCCCAAGCTACACCCTTTACGAGACTAGAATGACCACGTAGAACTGCAGTGCATATTCCGTTACTCATGTCCCAAACATGAATGGTGTTATCCAGACTCCCACTGGCCAATGTCGAATCATCAGGAGACCAATTAAGATCCACCTACTTTAAGCATAGAACAAAATTAAAACATTGATTAGAGCACACAACAAAATATAATGAACAAAAGGTGCCAATGCCTGCAAGATTTAGGCTAGCAACAATACACAATAGCACTTGTATTACCACATCAGCAGTGTGCCCTCTCAAAGTAATGGCAACTTTCCAGTTCTCAACATCAGGTGGTTCGCCACTGCCAAACTCGGTGGTTCCCGAGCCAGGCTTCCGCTCGTGAACAAGAATAACTTGATCGTCAGATCCAGATGCAATATACCGCCCATGCTTAGCCCACCTAACACAGTTAACAGACCCAAAATGGTCCCGCAAAGTTGCCAAAAGCTTCGAAGCCGAATCATCTTTCTGCATCTCTCTGCCAACAGACTTCGTGTTCCAAATGCGAACCTGAGATTTTAGCCAACCACATTATTAAGAGAAGAGAACTCCAGCGGAATTTCAGTAAATAAAATACATAATTATAATAAGATTTCTCAAGCTACTAAAGTAATTGTATAATCCCAAATCCACACACAATAAACGGGAGATTGAAACGATAAACCATGGATTCATCCGTGATTTACCTCCCATAGACATATGTATAAAATCAAGATAGTTTAGAGCTGTAATCCACAAAATGTCCCTTAGTTTTAAGCTTTCTTGAACTTATTCTCAGCAAGCTAACCAACAAAGACACTTGCTGGTTCAAGATTCATAAAAGTTCAGCATAACTTTATCAATTCGAATACATACAATCGATTACTTGAACATCAAATGCCATATTAAAAATACATCACTGCATATTTCTCAATAACTGAAACTCTGCACGTCTCAACTTCTAATGTTCCAACAGAAACACATTACCACAAAATAGAATGCTGAAATTACAAGCTAAAGTTTTGAAGATAGAGAATACATTACAGAGGAAGATAGCATACCTTGTGATCACCACCACCAGTTGCAAACCTGAGGCCACCAGGCTGAATATCAATGGAGAAAATCTGAGTGGTTCCATGCTTAATCCAGCTAGGTTTCTCTGCTTTCATCTTTAACCACTCCAAAAAAGCTTCACCTCAGAAACCTAATTAATTTTAGGAGAAAATTAGGGAATTGAATAAGGGTTTTTCTCTCACTTAAAACCCTCAAAACCCATCCAAGGTCATGCCTTGCAACTCAATCAGATCCCAATGAGTACCTAATAACTCTAAATTGGGAACTCCCTCAAACCCAGAAATTCAAGACTCGAACAAATTCATGAATGAATTCAGATTAGGCGGAACATTCCTAGCGGAAAAGGGGGAATAGGGGGAAAAAGGAAACGTTTTCGAGCAATTAGCAATTAGAGAGAATATTATTGAATAAAAAAAGAAAAAGAAAATCTTGAGTTTGGGAAATTGGGAAAAGGTTTGAAACTTCGATGACAGAGAAAAACCCTAGTAAGAATTTGTGTGGGTTAAGTAAAACAGTGTAAGAATTTGTTGCGAAGAACAGACAAGAGGCGAATTTTCAATGAGAAATGCTTTAAAAGTAATTCCTTTATTGCAAAACACAGAAAAGGGAGCTCAGTTATTGAAAGAGAATCAAGGCATCCAAAGAGAAAAAAGCAAGAACCACCGATTTTTGTATTTTGTAGCAAATAAAATGATATAAGTATTAATTATCTTGGTTAAATAACTTGGTTGTATGTATGTTCAGCACGTGCTTCAAAACGTCTAATTACTCTGAAACTGAGTTTAAACAAAGTGTACCTGTGATCTTTGTAAATGTCATGGAATCTCTTTCAATTCACAAATCTCAAATCATAGTTACACACTACCACATCACCAATGAAGTTGTTAATGCATTGAAAATTGTAGCTGTGTTATATAATGGTGGGACAGTTTTCATATTACATGAATGCGCCTAACCTGTTTGATGAATTTCTGTAGAGAGATGTTTCTGATACAACCATTATGCTGTCAAGAATGGAAATTTGGATAATGAAGAGAGTGTTTCATGAGATCAGAGTGAAGAACGTTGCTCACGGATTGTGCTGTCAAGAAGATGTCGGAACTGTTCTCGGCCCGTTTGAGGGGTGCAGGATATCAGCCAGATACGAATGATGTACGCGATGATATTTATCAGAGGGACGAACAGAAGGAAGCCATCCTTTCTCGGCTCGTCCAAAGGCCAGCTATTGCATTTCGGTTCGAATAGATTCCACCACTTCAGCAGAGGCTTATGATCTTTGATGCGTAGCATATTTCTGATATTTTTTCCCCTAAACTACACATTTTTATGTTAATTATAACTCATCAAGTTGTATTTGTATTGAAGTTTAGGAGGGTTGGAAGCTGGAAGTTCGCCGGGTGGAATTGGCAAAGCATGCAAAGATCAGAAAGTTCGCCCGGTCGGGCGATTATGAGCTTCAAAACGCCCGGTCGGGCGAAACACGTAAAAGCATGAGGAGAGTCCAGAAAGTTCGCCCGGTCGGGCGATTCTTCAAGACACAAAACGCCCGGTCGGGCGTTTTCCGCGACGCACCCAGTAGCAGTTCGCCCGGTCGGGCGATTATCCCTTCTAATTTCGCCCGGTCGGGCGTTTGGTGACTCTAACTACAAATTGACGGTTTCCTCGTGGGCGGTTGCTGGAAGAAAAGAAAAAGGCTGCAGGGGATTAGACGTGGGGGGACGTTTTTTTTGGCAGGGAGGAGAAAAAGAGAGATAAGAAAAAGGAGAAAAGGAGAAAGGGAGAAAAGAGACGGCTAGTGACAGAGGAGAGAGAGATTGATTTTGGGGAGTAATTTTGGAGACTTGAGATAGGAAAAGTGACGTGACAAATTGACAGAACATTCCAAGTCAAAAGCTTCATTTCCTTCATTGCTTCATGGATCAAAGGGTTTTCTATCCTTTTGTAATTGCTTCTAGTTTAATTATGATTGGCTAAAAATTTAGTGTTGCTCCAAACATGTAATCGGATAATTTGTTCGTGTGATATTTTCTATGTTCTTCTTTATCTTATGATCGTCATTTCCACAATTTTAGTGATTAAATCTATTACTTTTGGTGCACCTTTTGTAGTAGATCTTTAGACTTATTTGAATGTCTCTTTAACTTTGAATAAGTTGGATTATTGTGGTAATGAATTATCAATTAGATTTGTTCAAATGATAATTTGATAATGGATTTCTTGTGCTTATAGTAATTGATCTTTGAGTCTCGCGCTTCCGTAGGGTCCATAGATTAATGAAAATTAGTTTATAGAATATGTGTTCAACTATTCTTCAACTATTGTTTGTCGAGCATGTTCAGTGCTAGCATCGAGAATTGATTTCATAATCCCATAATTCATAAGATAGAGTTGGACATTAGAATAAATCAATGTTTTATTCGTGAATGTTTGGAGTAACAATTTCTTCTCTTCATTCGTCTAGCTTATTTAATTTCTTGTAATTGTCGTTACATGATCTTTAATCAAAATCTTCAAACTAAAATCCTCTTTAGTATGGGTTTTCTATGTTTTAGAGTTAAATAATCTTTCCTTCCCTGTGGATCGACACCTTAAATTACTACACACGAAGCTGTAATCTTGCAGTGAAGTGGTAATATTTGGGTTAATTAATTGAACTTGAGTGATACTTTTTCTATTGTAATAAGCCTAAAAATTACACATCAAGTTTTGGCGCCGTTGCCGGGGAAGGCAATAGATTGTTTAACTTCTAGTGTGTTTATTTTTGTGTTATTTTTATTTGATCCTTCTTTTTATTTTGTAGGTACTCATTTCGTTTTCTTTAGAGGTGATAGCTATCTACCACGTCTGGACTTGAAGACGAAGGAGTATATTTTCTAGGTGACATCTTTTAACTCTTAGTTAGATAGTTTAGTTTTCACTTAAGCACACACGTTTTATAGGACTTACCCCGAAGTTGTCGAGAGGTCTCGCTTTCGGTAATAGGAATATATTGTGCTTGGTGTATTTTCTGTTGTGTAGGTAAAATTTAAAAAAAAAAAAAAAAAAGTGAATGCACACGCGATCACAGGGTACACCACCGTTTGGACTACTCTGTTATCAAAGAAGAAGTAAGGTCAGAGGTTCAGAGTTTGAGATATTCCCGGACTATTCGAGTCCATTCAGAAGTAACCGACTCTTTGGTGAAGAAAGGGATCAGGATTCAGACGGTGAATCAATGGCAGATCACAATGAGATTCCACCACCCGTGGTGAGGTTTGGCGACACTCTGAGATCGGGAATTGAGCACCCGGGGGAGTTCGCTTATGCAAACGACAACGTCAACATTCCACCTCACTACATTAGTTTGGTGAATGGAGGAAATCTTTTCCACGGACGGGATGAGGAAGATCCGGTGAGCCACCTCAATGCCTTTTATGAGCTGACAAACTCGCATAGACCTCCAAATGTGGAGCATCATCGGATTAAAAGGGCCCTATTTCCATTCTCGTTGAGGGAGAACGCAAGAGCGTGGTATGACTCACTCCCGGGCTACAACATAGCAACGTTCCAAGAGTTGAAGACGTTGTTCCTCTTGGAATACAATTCTCCTATGAAGATTGAGAAGTTGAGAGAGGAGATCACCTCTTTCCGACAGAAGTATGACGAGTCCTTCGCGGAAGCATGGAAGAGATTCACGGAATTGATAAGGAAATGCCCAAGTCACGGACTAGCTCCGGGGCATGACCTTTTGAAGTTTTACAAGGGACTCAACAGTGAAGGTACGGGATTGGTGACTGCAGGTTCGAATGGGAACCTAGATGATTTAACTCACGATGAGGTGAGAGCCTTGTTTCAAAGGTTGGCCAATAATCAAAGGAATTGGCACAATCCAAGGCGAGGAGCTGATAAGGCAGGAGATACGTTTGGTGCTACAAAGGATGCGGAGAGAGTGACCGCAATTGAGGCTCAACTGGCGGACATTAGCACTCAAATGTCATCGATGACAAAGGCAGTTAAATCTCTTCAACTGACTCCTCAACCCCAAGCTGTGACGGTGCTGAGATGTGGGTTGTGCCAAGGCGGGCATCATACTGATCAGTGCCCAAGTCTTCAAGGACCACCTGTGGAAGATGTGAACTATATTGGCAACAATCGCCAAGGGTTCAATCAAGGCAACCAATATAACAATCAGCAAAATTGGAGGCCTCAACAAACGGGATGGAATCAGGCTGGTCCTAGCAACAACTCGGGTAACCAATGGAGGAACAATACTCAACCCCCGGGTTATGAGAAGAAGCCATCAGTCGAAGATCAGTTGGGACAGATTCTCTCTTTTATGAATAAGAGTCAAAAGGAGAATGAGAATTTCAAGGAAAGAACAGTGGAAAAGTTTGGACAGATGGAGGCGACAATGAGGAATCTCGAGACTCAGATTGGACAGCTTGCCACGGCATCACACACGAGGATTCCTAACACCATCCCGAGTAATACTGTACCTAATCCTAGAGGCAATGAACAGTGTAAGGCAGTGACTTTGAGAAGTGGTCGCGAGTTGGATTCGACACCATTAATGGACGGCCAAGGTACTTCCGATATCTCACACGCAGGGGCGGATGAGATGTTAGGCTTGCATTCCTCGCACGCAGGGGCGGACGAGGCATGTAAGGGAAGTCCCGCGTTGGTGCAGGGGGCCCAACATGGTCAAGAACAGGCTGCATCCGGCAGCAAGGAACATGGTGAAGAATCCGATACAAGTGGAAAGTGTTCAGCAGAAGAGAAGGGTAAGAAGATAGTGGAAATGGAGTCAAAGAAAAAGATATTGACAAGTCCAGCACTAGATCCGAAAAGCAAGTTCAACTTCCCCGATCATATTCCTCCTCCACCATATCCAACCAAGAGGAAGAAGAGGGTCCCCAAAGAGAAAAGCTTTGAGTGGATGATGAACGTGATCCGGAAAGTTAATGTGGATGTATCATTGGTGGACCTCTTCACTAATTTCCCCAAGTTCTCCAAGTTTTTCAAGGATATGATGGCAAACAAGGAGAAATTGCAAGATGAGGGGATAGTGGCCTTGAGCATGAATTGCTCACAACTGATTTCGGGAATGATGCCAATGAAGAAGAGGGATCCGGGAAGTTGTGTGATTCCTTGTGAGATCGGTAACACAATCTTCACGAAATGCTTATTAGATCAAGGATCGGGGATCTCACTGATGGCATTGAAAACTGCACGTGCCATTGGACTGGAGAACAGAATGGAGCCCATCGACATTGCTCTACAGTTGGCTGATCATTCCATCGTGAAGCCCACTGGAATAGTAGAGGATGTCTTGGTCAAAGTCGACAAATTTATCATCCCCGTTGACTTCATAGTCTTGGACATGCCCGAGGACAAAGAGGTACCAATTCTTTTTGGTAGACCATTTCTTGCGACGGGAGACGTGTTGCTTGGGGCGAAAGACAACTCTGTCACGTTTAGAATTAATGGTGAGCAAGTGACCATTAATGTGGAGAAAGCGATGAAGCATCCTAGTGATGCAAAAGCGTGTTTTAGAGTTGATGTCCTTGACAAGTGCATCTTTGATAAGATGTGTTGCTCGGCTAGAATGGAAGGAAGTGTATATGATAAGGGGAGTTTGGAAAGAGACTTTGGTTCGACAATCAAAGTAGATTTTGATGAAAGTGAAGATGCTCAAATTGATCAACCAAGTCTAGAAAATGAATGTGTGGTGGATACTCTTGTAGCAGATGTGAAACCTTCAATCGAAGTACCACCAAAGCTTGAATTGAAGCCACTCCCAACGAATCTGAAATATGCCTTCCTTGGTGAGGAGGAAACTCTACCGGTAGTAGTATCGGCTTTGTTGAATAATGAAGAGGAATCCAAGTTAATAGAGCTATTGAAGTCGCATAAGCAAGCTCTAGGATGGTCCATAGCCGATATCAAAGGGATTAGCCCCGCAATATGCATGCATAAAATCTTGATGGAAGATGGAGCTAAACCGGTAAGGGAGAGACAAAGAAGGTTGAACCCACTCATGCAAGAAGTGGTGGAAAAAGAGGTGAAGAAATTGCTGAAATTTGGGATGATCTATCCCATTTCCGATAGTGAGTGGGTCAGCCCGGTGCAATGTGTACCGAAGAAGGAGGAATAACCGTGACCGTTAATGAGCAGAATGAAGTGTTAGCAACTCGATTAGTAAACTCTTGGAGAGTTTGCATGGATTATAGAAAGTTGAACACGGCGACGAGAAAAGATCACTTTCCGTTGCCATTTCTGGATCAGTTGCTCGATAGGATTGCGGGTTATTCCCATTATTGCTTTCTAGATGGATATTCGGGGTACAATCAGATTGCAATTGCCCCGGAAGATCAAGAAAAGACGACATTCACATGTCCTATTGGTACTTATGCCTTCCGCCGGATGCCTTTTGGTTTGTGTAATGCACCGGCTACATTTCAACGTTGCATGATGGCAATATTTTCTGACATGAATGAAGACATCATGGAGATCTTTATGGATGATTTCTCCGTCTTTGGGTCCTCATTTGACCTTTGCTTGGAAAATTTGAGACGGGTCCTACAAAGATGTGAAGAGTCGAATCTCGTGCTAAATTGGGAAAAGTGTCAATTCATGGTCAAAGAAGGCATAGTGTTGGGACACAAGGTGTCGGAGTTGGGATTGGAGATGGATAAGGCTAAGATTGATGTGATCTCGAAGTTACCTCCCCCAACGAATGTGAAGGGCATCCGTAGTTTCCTGGGACATGCGGGATTCTACCGACGGTTTATAAAAGATTTTTCAAAGATTGCAAAGCCACTTTGCAACTTACTTGAGAAGGATGTCAAGTTCGTCTTTGATGAGAAATGCCTTGAGGCATTTGAATTGTTGAAGAAAAAGCTAGTCGAAGCACCTATTATTATCACACCGGATTGGTCGAAGCCATTTGAATTAATGTGTGATGCTTCGGACTATGCTGTGGGGGCCGTTCTAGGCCAAAGGAGAGACAAGGTCCTACACGCCGTCTACTATGCTAGCAAAGTACTCAATGAAGCTCAATTGAATTACACCACGACGGAGAAGGAAATGTTAGCAGTAGTGTATGCCTTTGAGAAGTTTCGGGCATATTTACTTGGCACGAAGGTGGTAGTGTTCACGGACCATTCAGCTATCAAATATTTGATGAATAAGAAAGATGCAAAGCCTCGGTTGGTGAGATGGATTCTCTTACTACAAGAGTTTGACGTGGAGGTTAAAGACAAGAAGGGGACCGAGAATTTGGTAGCTGATCATTTGTCTAGACTAGAGGGATTGGAAGAGACGGAAGATGAGAGAAAGAAAAGGATCAATGAGAAATTTCCCGACGAGCAAGTGTTGCAAGTGGAAGCTCGGGAGCATATGTGCCGTGGTTTGCCAATTTGGCGAACTACCTTGTCACGGGTATTATACCAGAAGGGTTGTCTTCTAACCAAAAGAAGAAGTTTTTGAGTGACACCCGCACATATGTTTGGGAAGATCCATTTCTCTTCCGTATTTGTAGTGATGGAGTGATTCGAAGGTGTGTTGGAGAGCATGAGCACCTTCAGATTTTGTCTGCTTGTCATGATTCTGTGTATGGCGGCCACTTTGGAGCACGTCGAACTGCGTTTAAAGCTTCAGTCAGGATTCTTTGGCCATCGATCTTCAAGGATGCAAAAGCCTATGTCGAGAGATGTGACAGTTGCCAAAGAACCGGCAATATCTCGTGGAGAAATGAAATGCCGATGAATAACATTCACGAGGTAGAACTCTTTGATGTTTGGGAATAGACTTCATGGGACCGTTTCCCAAGTCTAATGGGCAACAGTACATTTCGTAGCTGTTGATTATGTGTCCAAATGGGTAGAGCAGTGCCTCGGCAACCAATGAGCTGCCAAAGTGGTATTGAAATTTATCAAAAATTACATCTTTAACCGCTTTGGGACACCTCGAGCTATAATCAGTGATGGAGGAACTCATTTTTGCAATAAATTGTTTGAAAACCTCCTAGGAAAGTATGGTGTCCAACACAAGGTTGCTACCCCTTATCATCCCCAAACAAGTGGTCAAGTTGAAGTCTCCAATCGTGAGATAAAACGGGTGCTTGAGAAAGTGGTGAAGCCGTCTCGAAAGGATTGGGCTCAAAAGTTAAATGATGCTTTGTGGGCATATCGAACGGCATATAAGACCCCGATTGGAACTTCGCCATATAAGTTGGTGTTCGGAAAAGCTTGTCATTTGCCGGTAGAACTTGAGCATAAAGCCTGGGCTTTGCAAAAGCTCAACTTGGATTATGATGCTGCAGCCGAGAAGAGAATGTTTGACATGAACGAAATGGATGAGTTTAGGCTTCATGCTTATGAGAGCGTAGATCTCTACAAGGAGCGTGCGAAGAAGATTCATGATGCAGCCATCAAGCCTCGTCATTTCCATGAAGGACAACTGGTCCTTTTATACAATTCTCGGCTCAAACTGTTTCCGGGCAAGCTTAAGTCAAGATGGTGGGGTCCTTATGTGGTGCACAAGGTGTACCCCTATGGCGCAGTGGAAATTCGAGATGAGAAGATGACAACATTTGGAAGGTGAATGGCCAACGCTTGAAGGCCTATGTTGGAGTTGAGAGTGGCATGGAGGCAAGAGAACTGGCTACACTAGTGGATCCAGAGTGTAGAGCAAGAGAAGAAGAAGGTCGAGCCAACGACTATAAACAAAGGCGCTGATTGGGAGGCAACCCAAGTTTTTATTTTTCTTTTATTTTTGATTTCATATGTGGAGGTTTTGTTTGCTCAGTTCTTTCCTCTAACATTTATTTTGAATTGAGTGTTTCTTTTTGTAGGTTTTGTTTCTTTTTGTAGGAGCAACATGAGATGTGATTTATGTTGGAGCTTAGGAGGAAAGGATGCACACCCACAAAGGAAATATACCCACCCACCCACCCGAATGCACTATGAACGACATGCTAAGTTTGGGGGAGTTTTCTTTCCTTTACTTTTTATTTGTTCCTTTGCATGCATTGAGGACAATGACGCATTCAAGTTTGGGGGTTGTTTGAAGTGAATGATTTTATGCATGATGCATGTTGTTGGGTGTATTGTATGCTAAAATGTTCTTGAATCATGTATTGACGGGTGCATGCTTTATCTTCGGCTTTCTGGTTGGGAATTCGTGCTTGATTTTACTTGATCTTTGAAGCTTATGAATGGAATGGGTGCATGAATCTATTTGAAAAAGCATGTCGTGATTACATCCGATTTCTTGAGTTGAGGAGAGTGTGGAAATCGCATGACTTGTGGAAATTATGTTGGATTGATTTGCTTATCAAGTGAAGTGCTTGCGTTCGTTTTGTGTTAACGATTTGGGAGGATAAGGCACTAGGATGAACTCCATAGCCAAATGATCACATGCCTAGTTCATCAAATGATCCCCTAGAAGCCACCTTGAGCTTAATTCCTTATTCTTTGTGTAAACACTTAGCCAAACACTTAGTCATTAAATAAGCCTAATTTAGCCTCATCAATGGACCTTGCTACTATTTGGGTGCTAATACAAGTTGAACTTTGTGTTTTGAGTTGAGTGTGGGTGGTGAATTGTAAAGAGTAGTCATTTCTAGACTTGATGTAATGTGAAAAGAATGAAGTTCTTCTAAAAAAAAAAAAAAAAAAGGAGAAAAAAGACGACCTCCAAATTTGCAAAAGTCGAGGTCTTACAAAAAAAACAGAAAAAAGAAAGAATAAGTTTGATGGAATAAAGATAGAGCTTCTATATTTGTTTGATGTAATCTTGTCTAGAGTAGATCTCAAGTTTGGGGGAGTGAAAGTTTGGTTGTAATGTGTAAGTTTTTATTGTTTGATCTTTGAAGGAAGTGTAGGGGGGAAGAATTTGGCACTAAATGTGTGTAGCTTTTGAGCTCACTATCCATATTTATCCTACCTCATCCCTAGCCCCATTACAACCTTGAAATAAGACCTTGGACCTAATCGTTGATGCTTGTGGATGTTGTGTAAATAGCTTGGTAGAGTTAAAGAAATTTGATTTGAAATCTGTGAGTCTATGTGATTAGTAATGCTTGACGAGTCAATGATGACGGTTTGAGTTGTATGATCTTATGCTTGGACTTACTTTGAAATGCACCTTGACTTGAAGTTCTAGGTGATAGGTGATTGTTCTTGAGAGTGGGAATTTTGATTGGAATTGTTGGGGGTTTAGACTTTGTCATTCACGTCCCTACATGATTCTTTGTGATTAAAACTCGTTGTGGGTTAGACTTGGTGTTGAGTTATTGTGCTTAAAATAAACCTTGCTCGAGGGCGAGCAAGAGCTCAAGTTTGGGGGTATTTGATGCGTAGCATATTTCTGATTTTTTTCCCCTAAACTACACATTTTTATGTTAATTATAACTCATCAAGTTGTATTTGTATTGAAGTTTAGGAGGGTTGGAAGCTAAGTTCGCCGGGTGGAATTGGCAAAGCATGCAAAGATCAGAAAGTTCGCCCGGTCGGGCGATTATGAGCTTCAAAACGCCCGGTCGGGCGAAACACGTAAAAGCATGAGGAGAGTCCAGAAAGTTCGCCCGGTCGGGCGATTCTTCAAACACAAAAACGCCCGGTCGGTGGGCGTTTTCCGCGATGCACCCAGTAGCAGTTCGCCCGGTCGGGCGATTATCCCTTCTAATTTCGCCCGGTCGGGCGTTTGGTGACTCTAACTACAAATTGACGCGTTTCCTCGTGGGCGGTTGCTGGAGAGAAAAGAAAAAGGCTGCAGGGGATTAGACGTGGGGGACGTTTTTTTTTGAGGGAGGGAGAGAAAAAGAGAAGATAAGAAAAGGAGAAAAGGAGAAAGGGAGAAAAGAGACGCTAGTGACAGAGGAGAGAGAGATTGATTTTGGGGAGTATTTTGGAGACTTTGAGATAGGAAAAGTGACGTGACAAATGACAGAACATTCCAAGTCAAAAGCTCATTTCCTTCATTGCTTCATGGATCAAAGGGTTTTCTATCCTTTTGTAATTCTTCTAGTTTAATTATGATTGGCTAAAAATTTAGTGTTGCTCCAAACATGTAATCGGATAATTTGTTCGTGTGATATTTTTCTATGTTCTTCTTTATCTTATGATCGTCATTTCACAATTTTAGTGATTAAATCTATTACTTTTGGTGCACCTTTTGTAGTAGATCTTTAGACTTATTTGAATGTCTCTTTAACTTTGAATAAGTTGGATTATTGTGGTAATGAATTATCAATTAGATTTGTTCAAATGATAATTTGATAATGGATTTCTTGTGCTTATAGTAATTGATCTTTGAGTCTCGCGCTTCCGTAGGGTCATAGATTAATGAAAATTAGTTTATAGAATATGTGTTCAACTATTCTTCAACTATTGTTTGTCGAGCATGTTCAGTGCTAGCATCGAGAATTGATTTCATAATCCCATAATTCATAAGATAGAGTTGGACATTAGAATAAATCAATGTTTTTATTCGTGAATGTTTGGAGTAAACAATTTCTTCTCTTCATTCGTCTAGCTTATTTAATTTCTTCTTGTTAATTGTTCGTTACATGATCTTTAATCAAAATCTTCAAACTAAAATCCTCTTAGTATGGGTTTTCTATGTTTTAGAGTTAAATAATCTTTCCTTCC
>NW_024599474.1:0-22469 GCF_004379255.2 Salvia splendens | reverse complement strand
GTCTACAATTAATTTCCCTTCTATGATATCATATGATTTTACCAAAATAATTCATTACCCAATAATTGCAAACAAATGCCATGATTTTTCCTTGTACTACTCCTCCCTAGGTATTTAAAAAATAAATGTTTAAAATTGATAAAGTAAAAGAGAGGAAAATAAAAATGAGTAAAGTAAGGAAGATGAAGAGAAAAGTAATGAAAATAGAATTAGTGGATTGTGTGGGATCCATAGGAAATATTTTAAAGTTTCTATTTTTAAAGAACGACTCAAAAGAGAAATAGTTGTTATTTTTTAAAAAAATGGAGGGAGTATTAATTTTGCGTAAGGCACTGAATTTTCTATTTGTCATTCAAGTATACACTTGATTTTTTAACGAAGTAGAGTGGCAGTTCCCGACTGAGACCATTCAGTCGCCGGAAAATGGCCGGAGACACTTCTCCCCACCGCGAAATCTCAGAGATCTCCTCTTCTTTCTCTCTCTAATCTTCCTCTCTCTTATTTTCTACATCTTCGCCTCCTCTTCCTCTCCCTCTCTCCCCACTCTCCACGCCACCTCATTTCCCGCACCATCAAACCCTAACGTCGACTATTCTTTCGTCTCCTCACTCGAGAAGTTTCTTATCACTCATAAATCCAATTCTCCCTCCAGCCGCGACGACACCGTTCGAGGCACCGTTGATGAACGCGATGTGAAATTTGGCAAAATTCCAAGAACGGACGTCATGGCAAAATTTATCCGCCATTTGTACCCTGAAAAAAGATGTTTCCAGACATAGGAAAGACGCGAGAAGCTCTCGCGTGTTTTAAAAGTATAGACGCATCAGCCTAATGCGTGTTTAAAAAAACACGCATATTCATCTCGCGTGTATTAAAGGAGAGACGCGTCTTCCTCTCGCGTGTTTAAAGCAAAGACGCGACACGCTCTCGCGTGTCTCCCTTGCTTCACAAAATCCGTCCAGAAGGCAGAACATTGTTGGGTTACAAACCCATCCCACATCGGGTGAGGGAGGGAAGTTGGAAGGTGTATATAATTCTTCCCAACCAGCGAAATTCGATGCCTAATCCGATATTTAGCTCTCCTATTCCAATTTGAAGTGTTGTTAGGTAACTTTCAACCCTTACTTTCGATTTTTATTGGTATATTTTAGGTGGGTATAATAGTTAGGGTTCATGGGGTAGAAAGTATTTTGTTGAATTTGGTGTTGAATTATTCAATTTGGTTGATTTTATCTTGAAATTGGTTGTATTTGACGTTGAATTATTCAATTTGGTTGATGTTTTGTTGAAGTGTTGAATACGGTCGAATAAGGTGTTACTTTGTTGAATTTGGTGTTATTTTGTTGAATTTGGTGTTAATTTGGTGAATGTGATTGATATTTTGTTGAATTATTGAATTTGGTTTTGAATTATTGAATTTGGTTTTTAATTATTAATTTGGTTGAATTATTGTTGAATTATTGAACATGGTTGAATATGGTGTTAATTTGTTAAATTTGTGTTGATTTGTTGAACATGGTTGATATTTTGGTTTTGAATTATTGAATTTGGTTGAATTTATTAACTTAATTTTTTTTATAAAATTTGGTTTATAATTAAACATGTTAAATTTTGATTATATTAGGATGTCGCGATATGGACCAGAAGATCCGTCTGTATTGCATTATCAGCACAGTCATATATCACGCAAGCGTGGGCATGCGAGGAAACAACCTCTTTCAATATTCGGCGCTTTGAGGGACATTTCTGGGAAATCGATAATCATCACAAACGCGTGATTGATTATGTCTGTAGATTTGGTTTAGGTGGAGTTCTTTTCTGTGGTAAGGCTCTGGATGTAGATCATGCTTTGATCATAGCATTTATTATGCCTTGATGTCTGTCTGATATTATGCACACTTCCTGGTCATGCTTTATAATATGCACTCTGACAAGATTCAAAAACCAACTCCAACTCTCATTTGTTTCTTCATCAACAATAGCAAAAGCAACAGGCAAACAGTTCTTATTTGCATCGTACCCTACCGCAGTAAGTATTTTATCTTTCAGTCTTCCACGCAGGTGAGTCCCATCAACTGCTAAGACCGGCTTTGCTAGTTGGAACGCCTCTATTGCTGGCCCAAATGCCCAAAATACGTAGCGGAACACCTTTGTAGTACCTTGACTCAATATAGGGTCATGCAACCACTCAACGATTGTCCCAGGATTTTGACTTTGCAACTCATTCAGGTAGCTGGGGAGTTGTCTGAATGATCACTCCCACCCACCATATACAAGCTCAATAGCTTTTCTGCGAGCATACCATGCTTTCTTATAGCTGATTTTCACGTGGAATTTATCTTTGATATATGTACGTACAACAGAAGGCTTGAATTCAACATCGTTTTCAATTTGACTTCGAATACAGAGAGCAATCATGGATGATGTAAGATTAACATGTTCACTTGGATCGTGATCTCCCATACAACAATGACGATCAACCCATGAGTTGATAGACCAGCTACCATCGCGTTTCTTAAACGTTGCTTTAACCTCCCAATTACAAGGGTATCGTTGCCCAAGTTCCTGGCCTTTTCTTTTCGGACCAAATGGGTCCCTACAGACTGCATGCCATCTTCTTGATTTACTGTCCATAACCTCATACATCCGACCTGTTCCCACATGCCATAATGTAATTGCAGTTTTCAACTGCAATTTGCTATCAAATTTCGTTCCCACATCTATATGTCTCGGATTATCCTCATCCCAATACCACATATCTTCTTCACCCACTCCATGGTCTTCTGAAAAGTAACCTCGGCCGCCTTCACATGGTAATGATCGAAAAAATGGTAATCCTTCAGGCACATAGTCGGGAACAGGTTGCTCCCCACGAACAGCTGGTTGTACATAATTCTCAACCATCATATCAAGTGTCTTGTCGTCTGTCAAATCTTCACATGATTCTGCACTATAATCAAGATCAATTGGTTGAGAACCATCGGAACCATCACAATCAGAACCATCTAAACCATCACAATTATTTGGACCATCTGAACCATCACAATTATTTGGACCATCTGAACCATCACAATTATCAGAACCATCACAATTATCAGAACCATCTGAACCATCACACGTCACATTTGGTACATCTAGTTGTTTATCAACCTCCCTCCCAAATGTGTTGAATTCAATACTATGATATTCATCATCCCTCCTAGATGTCCCGACATCAAAACTATGATAATCATCTCTCCTAGACGTTCCAACATCATGATGAGTGATAGGTGGTTCAAATTGCAACGCAGTAGTAACAGGTGTATATTCAATAAAAAGTTCAATTTGACGTGGATTTTCAGCAAACATATACTCCCACAAATTATCATCCACTGGTGTAGCTATATAATTCACCACTCCACTAAAAACCACAGGATGCCTCCACGTTAAATCAAGCGTATGTGCATCCAAATCAATTCCAATTTTTTCACATATCATTGAAAGTAGCTGATAATAAGATATCTTTTCATTCAATATAATAAATGATTTTGCACGAGGGGGATCATAAGCAACACCCAAACCTGGGAGCTGCATAATTTTCCCATCCCAATATAAACTCACAAACACCATCAAACCTGCAAAATAAGTACGATAAACATCATATACTCTAAATTCAACCAAATTCAACAAAAAAAATTTAACACCATGAACCCTAAATCTTATACCCAACTAAAATATACCAATAATAATCGAAACTAAGGGTAGAAAGTTACTTAACAACACTTCAAATTGGAATGGGAGCAGCTAAATGTCGGATTAGGGTTCCATTTTTGCTGGTTGGGATGAATGGGGCGACGAAGCTGAAGCAATTTTCGCGTTCTGTGCGAGGCAGAGACGAAACTGAAGAAAGAGGGCTTATGCCTCGTATTTAGAATTCAAGGCAAACACGCGAGAGGGAGTAGCGTGTTTAAATGAAACACGCGAGAGGCTGATGTGTGTTTACTAAACACGCGAGAGGCTATTGCGTCTTTCCCATGATGGGAAATGTTTTTTTTCCGGGTACAAATGGCGGATAACTTTCCCCATAACGTCCATTTGTGGAATTTAGCCGTGAAATTTGATCTCGGAGGAAGAGGAGAAACGTCTCTACGGAGGCGAGACTTCGTTTTACTCGCCGATTAGGGTTTATGTGTATGACATGCCGTCGAAATTCACCTACGATTTGCTCTGGCTGTTTCACAGTACGTATAAAGAGACAACTAATCTCACCTCCAATGGAAGTCCTGTGCATCGATTGATTGAGCAAGTGAGTTTTGATTGATCAGAGTTCGAAGCTAATGTTGCTATCAGATTCATAGATATCCTACTACTTGAGCTTGGTTCCTTGGATCTTAATGCGATGTTAGGTATTTATTACGTTTGGTTTGTTTCTGATTAATTTATGCATATTGTGATTGATTTGTTGTAGCATTCGATTGATTATTGGCTATGGCGGACTTAATAGCACCAGAATCAGAGAGGTTACTGAAGAATGTGGTGAGAGTTCACAAGCAAGAAGAGGCAGACTTGTTCTGCATACCATTTTTAACTACAATCAGCTTTTTCTTGCTGGAGAAACCGCAATGCAAGGTTTTATAGGGTGTGAGTGCGTTTCCATAGTCTATTTCTTTGTGTTTTAGGTTTTTATACTTGCTTATAACTGTTTGCAGCACCTTTAAGCAGTAGCTGCTACTACTGCATGCATGTGTTAATATTTCTCATGAAATGAAATGGTATGTTATTTGTGGTCAGATTTACCTTATGGAAACTTAGGCACTAGTGTGTGTTCTATCATCTCAAGGTTTATTATTCCCTCTATACTTTGAATCCGAGCTTATATTTTCAGTATCCTATTTGAACTGCTCCCTTCCTGAAATTCCCCTGGGAGACTGATACGATCATCCTCTACATATTATTAGGGAATATCCTTAAGATATTATTCTATTTAGTTATCTTTTATTTCACCATATCTTTTCCATATCTTTGTTTTCTTGTTCAATAAGTTAGGTAGTAGTATTCTAGTATTATAAATAGCAGAGCTTGTTATCATTCAATCAATCAATGAATGAAATATTTTCCCTACACAAATCTTGTGCCGCAAGTAATTTATTTCGTTCTCTTGGCTGCTGCGTGGAAGACGTCCACAAATCCAGCCAATTTCTCGAGCAATTCCGCGAGGTTGTCGTGGGAATTGCTCGCCACCCATCGAGAAGGAAGATCTCGGAGCCGTTACGGAGAACGTCCGTAACAACTGGTGCTTTCATCCCGTGCTCATCCCCCGTCTTCGTTCATCCATATTCCCAAAAAAAAAAAAAAAAGTCACAGGAAGGAAACTCATGTCGATGCCACAGATGACCGAGTGAGCAAATTCCGATCATTATCGCAGCCCGATGAGCCAGTTGTTTCTTCGTCGCACCGGACGCTAGAATACCCTCCATCGAGAAATACTATGGCTTCTCGTGGGCAGTCGGGTTTATACCCCAATGTCTCATTGGCTCCACCGCGACACAGCACCACCGAGTCTATAAATCTTAGGCCGGATTTCCAACCACCTCAGGGAAACCCATCGATCCAGCGACGGCCGCTCGTATTTCAGCAATCGGATCAACCTGCGACTCGCCAGCCTTCATGTTTGGAATCACCTCTGACAACAACCATTTCGGCAAAGCAGCCCAACCAAAATTACCAACCGTCGCCGCCGCTGCCCCAATCAGATCGCCAGCTGCAGCGGCCGAGTCCTTTACCGCCTTTGGAGCTGCTACCCTACGCCGCTCCGGGACCTTTCCAGCCCTTGCACTCACTGCCCGTGACAACACCATTGGCGGTGTCTAATCTGCATCCACAAGCTGCTATCCCGAGCTCAATGAAGAAAAAATGGGTAACAAATATACAAGAAGGAGAAGAGATGATGGAGATTGAGAATATTATAGTTGAGTATAAGGCTGCACTTGAGACAACAAAATCGGACCTTATAGTAGAAATGGATGAGCTGAGATTAAAGTCTAAAGAAGTGGGTAAGAAAGGAGATGGTTCTTACACGAGTTTGCCCGTAATGGCTTGTGTCTATATGGATTGGAATGTAGGTGAGGTTACAAGTATGATTCATCGATCAACCTCGCTCGATACCGATGCAAGGTTGATCCCTCCGCGCAATGACACGCCATGTTCGAGCATTCTGAGAGGCGTGAACAAGATTTTCATTTTGGCATGGAATTCTGCCGACAACATTGGGTCTCCTTTGTTGATTTTTGACAAGGGTGAAAAAGGGAGACATTCAGCTGTTCGATATGTGTTTGATCCGGGAGGAGACGCCTAGCTAAAGCTTTTGCTTTCAACTCTCGTCAATGGTTCGTGGTTCCCACCTTGAGGACAAGGTGGATTTCAACCGTGGGGGAGTTGATACGATCATCCTCTACATATTATTAGGGAATATCCTTAAGATATTATTCTATTTAGTTATCTTTTATTTCACCATATCTTTTCCATATCTTTGTTTTCTTGTTCAATAAGTTAGGTAGTAGTATTCTAGTATTATAAATAGCAGAGCTTGTTATCATTCAATCAATCAATGAATGAAATATTTTCCCTACACAAATCTTGTGCCGCAAGTAATTTATTTCGTTCTCTTGGCTGCTGCGTGGAAGACGTCCACAAATCCAGCCAATTTCTCGAGCAATTCCGCGAGGTTGTCGTGGGAATTGCTCGCCACCCATCGAGAAGGAAGATCTCGGAGCCGTTACGGAGAACGTCCTCCGTAACGAGGCCGGATGGCTAACTTCTCGGAGAGATAAGGTGACCGAACCTTCGACGTGCTCGAAGGAAAGGCCACGATTTGCGGTTCCACGGACGTTCTCCGTTGGGCAGCAAATATGGAACGATAATATTCTTGTTGCTCAAGACAAGTTTAGGGAAAATATTTCATTCATTGATTGATTGAATGATAACAAGCTCTGCTATTTATAATACTAGAATACTACTACCTAACTTATTGAACAAGAAAACAAAGATATGGAAAAGATATGGTGAAATAAAAGATAACTAAATAGAATAATATCTTAAGGATATTCCCTAATAATATGTAGAGGATGATCGTATCAGAGACTCATAAGCATTCATCACTTGCGTGATTTGTAACACATTCACTACATTTTGGAAACATAGGAAGCCCTAAAGTGGGTCACAGACCAACCAGCTTGGAACCGGTCTGATGGTAGAGATCATATCTTACCAGTTCATCATCCTTGGTCATTTAAATCCGTTTGGAAGTTTATGAAGAAAGCTATCTGGCTTCTTCCAGATATGGACTCAACTGGGAATTGGTAAGTTTTCCCTTAAGTTTTGTTAATGCACCAAATATGGTTGCTGATATCTATTAACTGGTATGTGATTGCCTCATTGCCTTGACAATTCAGGTATAAGCCTGGACAAGTTTACCTTGAGAAAGACCTGATACTGCCATATGTTCCAAATGTCCATTTGTGTGATTCCAAATGTTTGTCTGATTCAAAGAGGACTACACTGCTATTTTTTCGAGGAAGGCTGAAAAGAAATGCTGTAAGATCTCATTATTTATAAACATGTTTATTTTTTTGTAACTAATTGACCTTAAGGCTAATATAGCCCATATTGATTCTGTGTTTAAGCTGGCTAGTGCAAATACTGCTCTTGTTCTCAGGGGGGTAAAATTCGTGCTAAACTTGTGGCTGAACTTAATGGAGCCAAGGATGTGGTCATAGAGGAGGGTACTACTGGAGAGGGTGGAAAGAATGCAGCTCAGATTGGCATGCGCAAGTAATCTTGGGCTGCATAATATAAATTCTGTATGGACAACAAAAATAGCATACTAATGTACTTGTTTGTTCTTTGTTCATCAAGTCTATCATTTGCCTTAATCCAGCTGGTGATACTCCTTCATCTGCTAGGTTGTTTGATGCTATTGTCAGTGGCTGCATCCCTGTAATAGTCAGTGACGAGTTGGAATTTCCTTTTGAAGGAATTCTTGATTACCGCAAGGTATATCCCTTCTTCTTTGTGGTTTCACCATGCAAGTTATTTTCTATTTCCTTGGAATAGAAACTAATATTATAAAAACGAGTACGAGGACTGATATCCATGTTTTAGATTGTAAGGAGTGAAAAACAGTTTTTGCATTTATTAGGTGGTTAGTGCTGCTCATACATGGATATATAAAGGTCTATTGCTAACTCTGCCACGATAAGCAATGTGCTGCACGTGCTTGAGATCCATGTTTCGTTACCTGTAACTACAACTTAATCTACAGCTTTTGGCTATGACAGGTTACTGTTTTCGTATCCTCAAGTGATGCCATGCAGCCAGGATGGCTATTATCCTATTTAAGAAATATTTCTCCCTCTTAAATAAGACAGAAGCAAACAAGTCTTGCTAAGGTATTTGCATCTTTAATTTCTTTAGTGTATGTGTTTTGATTTTGAGCCTATGAACAGTTAATTATGTTCTCTTATTTATTAGTACTACTTGACTGAGTGATACATTTTTCAGTTATTGTTAATAATTACCAACTGTGTACTTATTTCAGTACTTGAGGCATTTCGTATATTCTCATCCTGCTCAACCATTGGGCCCAGAAGACTTGGTTTGGAGAATGGTCTGTATTCCATCCTTTAGACAAGCCATTTTTGGTTATAAAAATGAAGTTTTGAATGAAATTCCTGTGCTAAATGCTGATGTTTATCTACTACTATGAGTTGGTGACATTTGCTAACTGTTATAATGAGAATTAGGAAATTAAATATAAGTGCCTTCAATGTGAAATAATAAGATTCCAGTTTCACTTTCTTAGCTGTAGCAGAAAGCTTATAACTTACTACGGAGTACTGGCTAATTTAGCTAATTTTATCGAAGTATAGTTCACCTCCTATAATCATGTTAGGGTTGCAAAATTAACAGTGGCGTTGGCATATGCCAAATGTTCGATCTAAACTCCCAAATCTACTTTTACCTGTATGTTTTCTTCCTTGGGAGGCTTTCAGTCAGTTTAACTAACCTCATTATGGCCTCTGCTCTATTACTATTAGACATGCATGTTTAATGTGATTCTCATTCCTTCACACTATGAACAGATGGCAGGTAAGTTGGTTAACATCAAGCTTCATTCGAGGAGATCGCAACGTGTTGTGAAAGAATCTAGAAGCATCTGCAGTTGCGAATGCAGGCGACCGAACAGTACAAGCCCAGTACCCTTCTCTTGATTGTCCTCTTCCATGTCAATTTCCTCCTCCCCTTCACTTTTCCTCTTTCCTTTTATGTTTTGCTTTGTTTTGAAAGCTCTTTATCTTTCTTTTTTGTATTTACCAACTTGTGTAATTGATAGATAAGTAGAGTATAATGTTGGAATTACTTTGATGTTGATCCTATTCTTTTCTAGTTAGTTATGTGTAGGACTAAAATTAAATTAAAGAGAATGTAGTTGGACCTAGTGAAGATGTTTTACTCTTTATATACACCTTTTACTATTTATATACGCAGAATTTTCGTATATTGAAATATTCCATTGTGCTGCATTATTGCTTGAAGCGAGGTCGGTTGTATAGTATTTTATTAGTGTCTAGATATCTATTTTGATACATTTGGTATGCCATTTTGACTGTAGTAGTAGTGTTTGTCATAATTAATGATATCAAGAGTAAGGCGTGGTAGTGGAACCCCAATGTCCTATCATGTTAATGACTCCCTTAATCATTTTATATTTATATGTGTTAACAATTTGAAATAGTGATGATGGGTTGTCTCATGGTTCACACTATTCTCGCAAAATGAGTAGTGTATAAAAGTAAAAAACATACTCCTTCCATCCAAAAATAGGTAAGACATTTCTTTTAATCATAAAATTAAAAAATAATAGTACTATTTAAAAGTTAAGATAAAGAAAAGTAGTGTATAAGATAGAAAGGGAGAGTAAAATAGAAGATAAAAGTAGGATATTATATTAAATTTTTTTGATAAAAAAATGATTCAATTAACTTCAGAAAATTTAAAAAGAAATAAAACTCAATTGGCTAGCAGTAATATTTTATCATATCACAATCTTACCTCTTTTCATTAGAGCATCCACAATGACGGATGTCCCGGCGGACGTCGGACCGGCGTGCCGGACGTCCGCCATTAGGCAGCATGCATACGGATACGGACGTCCGCTGCGGACACCGGAGTTCCGCGGCTTTCCGAGGCGTCCGTCGGGGCGTCCGTCATTGCGTTGACACGACGGACGTCCCGACGGACGTCCTGATTTTTTTATTATTTTTTATGGATGTCCGTCGGGATGTCCTTGGGGATGTCTGTCATTGTGTAGTGGGATGTCCTTATGACGTGGCAGTGCAGTGAGATGTCCTTATGACGTGGCAGGAGGTGTTTTTGGAAAGTCCGTCGGGATGTCTGCCGGGACATCCGTCCCATTGTGGATGCCCTTAGATTTGTGAATAATGAAAAGAAAATTGATTCGTGATAGTTTTTATACTGCTAGAGAGTGTTGATTTTGTAAATAATTATGATCTATTGATTCATTATACATAGGTCTATGAGTAAGTGTTTCATGTGAATGGGGAGGGGGTACATTTTCTGATATGCTTGGGTGTTTCATGCCCATGTCATCATGTGTTTCGTTTCAATAATAACAAATCACCGACCTTACGCGTTTCTTCTTTGTATTTTTCCCCTTAATTTTTTTTCCGATATATAATGTGCTTATTTATTCTATTTTCGTAAATTACGTGTGTTATTATAGATCTAGCGCGTGATTGGGGGTGTTCACATTTTCAACTCCAACTTTAGGAATATTGATGAATAAACAACTCAGGTAATGCTTAATATTCGTTTTATTTTATTGTCAACATTTAATTATGGAAACAGCTACGATTATGGCAGCTGATTTATTAGGATACTCTCTTGGTAAAATTTATAAGTGGTTTAAGTCATAAACCAAATAATTGTAGGAAAACACATGTGATAATTTCAAAAGGCTAGGCCTTTGGCTTTTCACATGGTGTAACCTTTATGAGGTGCCCTAATTACAAGACCTTTCACTTGTGTTTCCTAGCCTATAAATAGGCTTGTTTTGAGGAGAAGAAGAAACAACAAAAACAAATCTTCTCTCTACATCACTTAAGCATTCTAGTGGGCATTCTAGGAGCATTGTCTAGCTCGGTTCTCGCCTCCAATTCAAGTTCGCCGGAGCCTACGAGTTTGAGGTGCTTCAACTCGATAGAAGGAAAGTCGTTTCATCTTTGGGGACATTACGCCAATCCGTGAGCACTAGCCGGGGCGTATTTCGTCTTGCGGAGAGAGGGTCACCTCGACTCGACTTGAAGAATACTATAGTTTGCTTCTTGGTCCTTTTATTGTATTTACTTTGTTTTACTTACCTTCCAGTTTTTGGTTCTTTTGTAATAGCAAGAGTTTGCCCGTCTAAAAGGCTTCAATATTTCCAAATCGCAAGACGAAATATTGTACTCTTGTTGAAATCATGTCGACCGATGCTGGAGAAAACATGAAATTCAAAGCTGGAATAAAGCAACGAACGGTCGCAATGTCGATGCGCTATGGAGTGGTTAATTCCTTGAGATCTACTCTCTTGAGAATGATGTTTATCGTTTGTCATTTGACAAGCAAGGCCAATTTAGATTTGGTAGTAGTAATTGGGATGCATGGGTTGATGAATATACCAATGCACATTTGGTTCAATATAATTGTGTACTTATTGTTGGAAACAATACTATACAAATTATTTGAACGTGTTGTTATAAACAACAAAGATCACGAGGTGATCGCAGTGGTCTCCGACGTGGACCATGGTAATAATCCAAATGAATGGTTTGTTGATACGGGTGCCACATGTCATGTGTGCTCCGAGAGAAGCGTTTTTTCTACTTACAAATCTGTTGGAGGTAGAAAAGTACGTATGAGAAACCAAGCATCTTCCGAGGTGGTTGGTGTGGGTAATGTGTTCCTAAAATTAGGATCCGGAAATGTTCTTACCCTCAAGGATGTGCTGCATGTCCCAGACATCCGAAATAATTTGGTGTCAGGCTCACTTCTAGTAAATCATGGATTTTCACTAGAATTTGAGTGTGAAAAGGTTATATTGACCAAGTATGAAAAGTTCATAGGTGAAGGTCACCTAGTGAATGGGCTTTTTGAGCTGAATGTTACGGTCATTCACCGTGGAAAAGGATTAAGAAATAAGGAAGATGACACATCCTCTTATTTGTTTGAGTGCTCTGATTTATGGCATAAAAGATTGGGACATGTAAATCTAAATGCTATAAAAAGATTAGTAAATCTTAATTTACTAAAAGTAGATAAGTTTAACTCACAAGAAAAATGTGAAGTCTGTGTTGAAGCAAAAATGACCAAGCTACCGTTTCGCTCGGTAGAACGGAGCACAAAACCTCTAGAGTTAATCCATACAGACGTATGTGATTTAAAATTTGTGCAAACTAGAGGTGGTAAAAAGTACTTCATCACATTTATAGATGATTGCACAAGGTATTGTTACCTTTACTTATTAAGAAGTAAAGATGAGGCAATTGAAGCGTTTAAAGACTTCAAAAATGAAGCCGAAAATCAACTTAATTGTCGAATTAAGTGTGTTCGAAGTGATAGAGGTGGTGAGTATGTAGCCCCGTTTGCAGAATTATGTCATGCAAGTGGTATAATTCACCAAACAACGGCTCCATATTCTCCCCAGTCAAATGGAGTTGCTGAACGAAAAAATCGAACACTTAAAGAGATGATGAATGCTCTGTTGATTAATTCTGGTTTATCCCAGAACATGTGGGGGGAGGCTGTGTTAACAGCGAATCATATCCTGAATAAAATTCCACTAAAAAATAGGGACGTGACTCCTTATGAGTTGTGGAAAGGGAAGAAACCTTCATATTCATACCTCAAAGTGTGGGGGTGTTTAGCGAAGGTAGAAGTGCCACCTCCGAAACAAGTTGCAATAGGCCCTAAAACAGTCGATTGCATCTTTATTGGCCATGCACTTAATAGTAGTGCATATCGTTTCCTAGTCCATAGGTCAGCTGTGCCTGGGGTGGCTGAAGGAACAACGATTGAGTCAAGGAATGCTATATTCTTTGAGAATGTATACCTCTGCAAGAGGCAAGAGGATCGTTCTAGTGAAAGAATGATGGATGAATCCACTAGTTCTAATCCTCCAAAAAGGACGAGGTCAAGTCCTGAGGATGTTGAACCAAGACGTGGTAAAAGAGTTAAAGTTGCTAAAACATTTGATCCTGACTTCATAACTTTTATGTTGGATGACGAACCAAAGTCATTGGCGGAAGCTCTGTCTGGCCCAGACGCGGCGTGGTGGCAAGAAGCTATCAACAGTGAAATTGAATCCATCATGAGAAATAACACTTGGGTGTTAGTAGACTTGCCTGAAGGCTGTAAGCCTTTAGGGTGCAAGTGGATTCTGAAAAGGAAATATAAGCCCGATGGTACTATAGATAAGTACAAAGCTCGCCTAGTTGTCCAAGGCTTTAAGCAGAAAGAAGGGAATGACTTTTTTGATACCTATTCACCTGTTACGAGAATCACTTCCATTCGGGTGCTTCTAGCGATTGTTGCTTTGCACAATCTTGAGATTCACCAAATGGATGTGAAAACTGAGTTTCTGAATGGTGATCTGGAAGAAGAAATATATATGGAACAACCCGAAGGGTTTGTTGTGCCTGGGCAAGAGCGTAAAGTATGCAAACTGATAAAGTCATTATATGGGTTGAAGCATGCACCATTACAATGGCATTTGAAATTTGACAACGTGATGTTGGCAAATGGATTCACTATCAATGAGTGCGATAAGTGTGTTTACATTAAGAACACATATAACGGTTTTGTTATTGTGTGTCTGTATGTTGATGATATGTTGATAATGGGCAACAATAGTGTCATTATTAACGAGACAAAAAGCATGTTGAAAAGAAATTTCGATATGAAAGATATGGGTCTAGCTGATGTGATTCTTGGAATCAAAATATTGAGGACTAATGAGGGAATTGCCTTAACGCAATCTCATTATGTTGAGAAAATGCTTAAGAAATTCAACTCGTTTGATTGTAAGCCAGCAAAGACTCATTTGGAGCTCAATGTCCATCTGAGCAAGAATATGGGTGATTCTGTTGCTCAAGAAGAGTATGCAAAGGTCATAGGAAGTTTGATGTTTATCACAAACTGTACTCGACCTGATCTTGCTTGTCCTGTAAACAAGTTGAGCCGATTTACGAGCAACTCAAGTAAGAAACATTGGAAAGCTCTGTGTAGAGTTTTGAGATACTTGAAGTATACTCTTAACTTTGGGTTGCATTACACAAAATATCCCCAAGTACTTGAAGGGTACTGTGATGCAAATTGGATCTCTGATTCAAAAGACTCATTTTCTACAAGTGGGTATGTGTTCACTGTGGGGGGTGGTGCTGTCTCGTGGAAATCAACGAAACAGACGTGTATTGCTCGTTCCACCATGGAATCTGAGTTTATCGCTTTGGATAAAGCAGGGGAAGAATCCGAGTGGCTTAGAAACTTCCTAGAAGATATTCCATGTTGGAAGAAGCCAGTGCCGACAGTAGTGATACACTTTGATAGCCAAGCAGCTATAGGTAGAGCACACAGTGGCTTATACAATGGTAAGTCTCGACATATTCGTCGGCGACATAATACCGTCAGACAAATGATCACAAGTAGTGTTATCACAGTTGAGGGTCAGTGGATAACTTAGCGGATCCGTTAACAAAAGATTTAAACCGTGATCAAATGCATAAATTGCTAAAAGGAATGGGACTGAAAACCACATTTTAAAAGATGAGTATAGTGGTAACCCAACCATACGATTGGAGATCCCATGGGATTGGTTCAATGGGAAAACGAAGCTATACAAATCTAGCTGTAACACTCAGAAGATTTTAATCTTCGCCCATTCTTTAGAAAGCTTTGAGTGTTGTAACCTGCAGGTGGTAAGAGGTTAAGTCTTTTGACTTTTAATGATTCTTGAAATCTCAAGGAGATGCAGTATGGCAGGATACTCATGAAAGAATCACCTATATAAGTGAGAAGTGAGGCCGCTTCGTGTGAGTAAGTCACTTATGAATTCCAAAGAGGTGTTCCACGGCCGAAACGGACACAAACGTGAGAACTGATGGAGTTGAGACAATATTGTGTTAATGCTATTGACTAGGCATACACCAAGGAGGAATAGTTCAAGGCATCGCGTCCACTAGTCCGCCGGTATGTCCGATAGTGTTGACTATGGAAGGTTCAAAACCACAAGTTACCTCTCCAAATACAGTATCGTTTCCTGAGAACTGAGCAAAAGAGTCTGCATACATGCATACATGTCTAGTGTTGGTTTGAGCTTGCAGCGCTCTAACCAATGTGGGGGATTGTAGGAAAACACATGTGATAATTTCAAAAGGCTAGGCCTTTGGCTTTTCACATGGTGTAACCTTTATGAGGTGCCCTAATTACAAGACCTTTCACTTGTGTTTCCTAGGCTATAAATAGGCTTGTTTTGAGGAGAAGAAGACACAACAAAAACAAATCTTCTCTCTACATCACTTAAGCATTCTAGTGGGCATTCTAGGAGCATTGTCTAGCTCGGTTCTCGCCTCCAATTCAAGTTCGCCGGAGCCTACGAGTTTGAGGTGCTTCAACTCGATAGAAGGAAAGTCGTTTCATCTTTGGGGACATTACGCCAATCCGTGAGCACTAGCCGGGGCGTATTTCGTCTTGCGGAGAGAGGGTCACCTCGACTCGACTTGAAGAATACTATAGTTTGCATCTCTTTACTTTCGTTGTATTTTTTATTATTATATTTACCTTCCAGTTTTGTTCTTTTGTAATAGCAATAGTTTTCCCGTGTAAAGGCTACAATATTTCCAACAATAAATATAATGTAAAATATATGCGAAATAATGAGGTTATTTGTATGTAAATATATACATTTTGAATAATTTTTTATTTTATCTCCTGGATTTAATCCAAATACATCAAGTTTGAATTTTTCTGATTTTATCCTAAAATTAATTTTCCCCAAATTAAAGTTGACATGTTTGTCCAAAGTGTCCAGCGTGGCAAAACTTAACAAGTATTAAAAGAAAGTCGTTTGAGCAAAAGAATGTAATTTGGTTGTAAATACATTAATTTTTGTTTTTTTTAGAATTTGCGTCGAACTTTTAGAATTTCCCTTAAACTTTTTGAGATTTCTTGATTTCCCATTTCGAATATTTAAAATTTAACCAAACACTTCATTTGAAATTTAGGCATGAGTTTATCAAAAATATATATATATTTTAACTAATAAATTCATTATAATTTTTAAAATTTACATAATTTATATAAAAGAAATTATAATAATCAAAAATAAAATATGTCTGCAAGTTTTAATATCTATAAAGTTTAATGCCAAAATTTCCAGTAATATTTATCATCATTATCATACTATTAAATTACAAGAATTAAGCATTAGTAATTAATAATATAAGAATGAAAACAACTATCATCCTATCTAAATTCAATTTGAAAGAGATAATTCACAAATATCTCAATTTACAATACTTATTAAAAGAAAATAATTAAGCTCGACAAACTAGTATCGCCAATGTTTCTTATGGAGTCTTATTATAACTTTGTTTGTGTATTAGTATATATATCGTGGAAAAGATGTGGTCGAATTTGAATGTGTGTATTCTCAACTTCATTCATCTCTTCATTTTGCAAATATTTGAAAAATTAAGTGCACCCAATTCATCATGCACTGGTAAGTCAAAGCTCTTTCATGCCAATGAGTGTGTATCCAGAGAAGATAAATAAAATTTTAAAGAGTGAACTGCATCAAAAGGCCCTGACTTTTCGCCTTGTAACATCAGAGGCCCTTAACTTTTAAAAATACCACCACAGGGATCTGACAAAACATATAATCAAAAATCGTGTATATTTTGCCATTTTTCGGACGAAAATGCCCAAATGGTGTGAAGGGCAGTTTAGACCTTTTGATTGCATTAGATTGCACCCCTATGACTGCATTTGCAGGTGCGGTCTTGTCAAGCACCTGTGTAATCATAATTCCATTTATATTTTTCAATTCTGTTTCATTATTTCTTCCCTCCATTTTCGTTTCATCTACCCCTTTCAAGTTCTACTCAAATTTTGCTTTCCCTCTCAAAACAGTATACGCGATTTTACCTTCTTCGACATCGGACAATTTAGGGGATTTCATATCTTCGCCAGCCGTTCGGGATCTCGAATTTAGTGGATTTCATCTGGATTTTGCTGAATTTAGGGTATCAAAGAGGGTTTTAGGCGATTTCCGTTGGAATTTTATTTTGCAATTGTTGGTTGATTTTTTTTGGTTCACAAATATCTAAATGCAATTTGAAAGAGATAATTCACAACTATCATCCTATCTAAATGCAATTTGAAAGAGATAATTCACAAATATCTCAATTTACAATACTTATTAAAAGAAAATAATTAAGCTCGACAAACTAGTATCGCCAATGTTTCTTATGGAGTCTTATATAACTTTGTTTGTGTATTAGTATATATATCGTGGAAAAGATGTGGTCGAATTTGAATGTGTGTATTCTCAAATTCATTCATCTCTTCATTTTTGCAAATATTTGAAAAATTAAGTGCACCCAATTCATCATGCACTGGTAAGTCAAAGCTCTTTCATGCCAATGAGTGTGTATCCAGAGAAGATAAATAAAATTTTAAAGAGTGAACTGCACCAAAAGGCCCTGACTTTTCTCCTTGTAAAATCAGAGGCCCCTAACTTTTAAAAATACCACCACAGGGATCCGACAAAACATATAATCACAAATCGTGTATATTTTGCCATTTTTCGGACGAAAATGCCCAAATGGGGTGAAGGGCAGTTTAGACCTTTTGATTGCATTAGACTGCACCCCTATGACTGCATTTGCAGGTGCGGTCTTGTCAAGCACATGTGTAATCATAATTCCATTTATATTTTTCAATTCTGTTTCATTATTTCTTCCCTCCATTTTCGTTTCATCTACCCCTTTCAAGTTCTACTCAAATTCTGATTTCCCTCTCAAAACAGTATACGCGATTTTACCTTCTTCGACATCGGGCAATTTAGGGGATTTTATATCTTCGCCAGCCGTTCGGGATCTCGAATTTAGTGGATTTCATCTGGATTTTGCTGAATTTAGGGTATCAAAGAGGGTTTTAGGCAATTTCCGTTGGAATTTTATTTTGCAATTGTTGGTTGATTTTTTTTGGTTGTATGGTTACTATCGGGCATTTGAAAATTATTTTTGCAATTTTTGGTCGATTTGATTTTTGTATTGTCGAACTGAATTCAGGTCGTTACGCAATGTCTTCTTCTTCTTCTTCTCAATCGTTCGGCTCAAGCTTCAATTGGAATTGGCCTCGTCCAGAAATTGTGAAGTGTAATCACGATCTTGAGGCCGAGCTCGTTACATCTAGGACGGCTGCTAACCCGGGTAGACGTTACTATCGCTGCCCTATATGGATCGTGTTGTCCATTAATTTTGTTGGCATAAAGATTAATGAGAAATTATTATGCAGGACGATGACTGCAAGTTTTTTCGATGGTTTGATGCGAGTCTATCCCAAGTCAAGACAGTTATTTTCAGAGATGAAACTTGAGCGAGACCAATTCGAAGCTGAACTTCGAAGCAAATCTCTACTCGAAGGTGTGCTGCACGAGAAAGCATTGAAAACCGTGGAGTTTGAAGACTTGAAGCTACAACTGGGTATGAAAACTGAAGAGTGTGACGCATTGGCGGTGAAAATTGGTCAGATGGCAACAACTCTCCGACGCTTAAAAATCACAATCTTGTTCTTATGTATTGTAATTTTTCTACTGTTATAACAATGCTATGTCGTGTTCACTCCGTGGTTCATTTCTGAAATCACAAACTGAAATCCTGATCGACTACGCTTTGCTTTGTTGCTATTCATTTATGTCTGAAAGCACGAATGAGGTTACACAACTATGTCTGAAATCACAAACCATGTACACAAATGAATACTACCAAACTGAAATCACAATTGAAGTTACTCAAATATGATTGAAATCACAAACCATGTACACAAATGAATACTACCAAACTGAAATCACAAATGAAGTTACGCAAATATGATTGAAATCACAAACCATGTACACAAATGAATACTACCAAACTATCACTGAAATCACAAATGAAGTTACTCAAATATGATTGAAATCACAAAGCGACACAAAAATATCACCACCAAAATTTTTCCACAGAACTTTACTTCCACCAAAATACTAGTCTATTACAAAATAGTCTGTACCATACAAATCATACTATTCATATCATCACTGACACAAATTGTTCAACCCATCCGAAACAAACCAACGTTAATAAGTAAAGGCGATCAATCTTGATCACCGCGGCGGCCGCATCTCTGAGGATGAGTCCTTGTCCGACTGCTTGGTCTCGGATTCGAAACATTAGGCTGCAACAATTAATAGTGTAGTAAGTATACATGCTTAAGCACTGTGTACAATTACATAATATAGTTGCATATGCTTACTGCATAGTACCTCTTGGCGTTGGGGATTGTTTGACGATTCAGGTAAAGTACTGTCACCATGTTCACGCGAAGTCTCCCCAACCTGAGAACGGGCATCTGTCCGAGGATCATTGCTGCATGTCCTCCTATTATGACATTCTAGACCGCACCGACGACATTTCATCACGAAGGTGCGACGCAATGACTCACCTCCATCTGCATGAAGAGGAATCTGGGGCTCCTCACGTCTCAGTTTCTTCGGCCTACCACGCTGTCGCTTTGACCTCGGGGGCGCCATTTCCACTGAACCATCTGCAGTACTCTTCGGCCAACTGGCTACCCCATTGATGGGGTAGAGGACATTCTCGTACAACATGATCATTGTTGACTTCAAATAGTATCGGGAAACGAATCGCGTCACGTCGTCGCCATTCTTGTTGATAGTTGCGATAGCATGCGTGCACGGGATTCCGGTTAGCTGCCACAATCTGCAAGAACAAGTAAAATCGCGCATGTTGACAACATATTGGCCAGACGGCCCACACACTTGGTACGAAGACTGTCCGTTCCATGTAGCCCTCCACGATGAAGCCCTCACGAACCACTTATCAACAAGCTCCTTGATAACAGGCGGGACTGCGTGATCGTAGCTTTTGATCCATTGGCCTCTGATCTGAATTCTTTCCATTTGACTTGTTCGAATGTCCTCCAACATGCTGATAATTGCTTTCTCGCGAGCCAATGCAATCTTCGAATTGAATGTCTCACAGATGTTGTTCAGGATCACATCACAACAGGTGTGTGGAGAGAAAAAGGCCTTGACCCACTTTTCTTTGGGAGCTACTCCAGAAAGCCACTGGTGTGCACTGGGATATTCGGTTTGCAAAGCATCCATCAAAGCCACATACTGTTCGAGGGTGGTACTCGAGGCAATCTCCCACAACCGGTCTTTGAAATCTTCACCAACAAATCTCTTCTTAAAATTGTTGTATATGTGCTGAATACAAAAGCGATGCTCGCTTTGTGAGAATTCCTCAGCAAGCAACTTTGCAAGGCCGTGATGCAACACAACAATACATTACCACAAAATCACAGTTCAGTACATAATTTATTAAACAAATTACAAATAAAAGTAAATCACATATCACGTACATGATAAATATTGGAATAACGGATGGCCTACCTTTGTTGGTCAGACATAACACATAACGTGGCCCATTTGCATGCAAGTTTAGGTCATCGGCCAAGTACTCCACGAACCACTTCCACTGGACATAACTCTCCTGGTCTCCGTCCAAGCAATCGGCCACGGCAGCCATTGTTGGGATCAATCCCCATTGTTGTCATTAGCTGGCCTTTGTACATCCCTCGCAAGAAACAAGCATCGAAGAAGATAATCGGGCGACATAACTCCTTCCATCCTTTTTTCAGTGGCCCTAGACAGCAGTAAAACCTCATGAATCTCGGTCCAACGGCACCAGATTTCCTCATATTCTCATAATGTATATGAATGTTAGATTCAGGGTGCGTCCGCTCCAATTCGGCTTTATAGTAGAACAAGTGTCTGTATTGGGACGCCGCAGAGCCGAAAATGTCGTCCATTGCGTGCTCTCTGGCCCGATATGCCTTCATCCTACCTATCTTCAGGCCAAAATCTTCATCGACGCATTGCCGTATAGCTACAAGCGGAATATGAGGGTTAGCTTTGATCTTTTCCATATAACGCTCCCCTAGCCACTTGGCCGTCAGCCACTTCGAATCCAATACTTGAGAGCATATATGCGCGTGATCGCGTTGCATATTCAACACTACATAATCATGACCATTGTGTATTTCGTGCTACCTCAAGTACACATACCAATCACATCCTTGCCCTTTACAAATCGCACGAATTTTGTCGTCGTCGTTTCTTTTCACGTGCACCCGCCTTCTTGACATTATTGCGTACTGCCTCAGCATGTCATAAAAGAAATCTCTGTGCTTAAAAACATCACCAGGCTTCCACACGAGAAGCTCATTTCTGACGATCTTGAACGGGGTAAACTTTATGCTATTCTTCTTCAATGCCTCCAAACCCTCCAAATCCTGAAGGTCATCAACATCTTGTAGCTCGTCCGCAAGTTCTTCCTTGAAAAGTGGGTTGTTTGTCATGGTCCTCTTGTCCACATAGGGCGAAAACTTCCTCCGTCGTTTTTCCCCTGACCCCCCTGACCCATGCTCACCCGGCTGGGTTTCGCCTTCAGGATAGACTTCGCCATCACCCGGCTGGTGTACTCTCTGGGTTCTGTCTCGCTTCTTGTTGTTGAAAATGGATTCGTAATATGAGGTGAAAAGCTGCTCATCTCGGCACATGTTTGCCAACGATTAAATTGTAACTCATCATCTTCATATCAGTCGGCGGTCCCTCATTATGTAGATGTCAGCCATCCGGAATGTACTCAAACGGCGGCTCCTGAGGTTCTACTCCAAGACCATCATGTACTTCCGGTCCACCCTGCACTTCAGGCACAACATGCACTTCCTGTCCACCGTGTTCCATGGATGGAGGTTCAAGTCCGGACATTATCAATTCATCCGGAATCTCCTCGATAATGGGTACTTCCGACTGCACTTGACGTTGAGCTTCGGCTGAAAAATCCAGGGTCGGTTTGTACACATTATCGTCAACATGTTGAACATCTTCACTATGAGAAGATTGTCCCATCTGCTTTAACATAAATTCACAAATTAACACCATGCATACAATCATAAATCACAACTCAATTACAATAGGTTAGGTATGCACTAACCTCAGCCACGCTATCAACAGGGTCTACAATTGCATCGGTTTCATGATGCCCAATCTGAACAAATTATGAAATCACATATGAATACCAAACATA
>NW_024599473.1:0-71550 GCF_004379255.2 Salvia splendens | reverse complement strand
CCCACCCACCCCCCCCCCGAAAAGCGAAGTGAATCACTTCGGCATTTCGGATAAGTGTAAGGGGGAGGCTGACGTCAGGGGACGTGCTCTGCACGTGTCTGCATTAAATGTGACAGCAAATCCGGCCAGAGAATCCAGAAAAAGTGGGATTTGAAACGGTGCGACGAATTTGAAATGCCTTCTGCGAATCTGATAAATATTTCCTTTCTTCATCATTGGACACTTTTGCGATTATTTCTTTTCTGCATTCTCTCTCTTTTTCGTAAAATTTTCTTCCGCTTCTTCAAGAATTTCTTCAGAGACTTTCGACCATCAAGAGTAAGAATCATGTCTTCTTCTTCTGAACTGTTTCTGAATCAGGTAGTGGTAGGAAGGGGGGTAAGGGATCTTCTGGCCGGAAAGAGTCCGGGAGAAGACGGTAGAATATTTTACACAGCATTTTGAGTAAGGATACTGTGATATCCTTACACGGAAAATATTTTCTTCCTGGGGGGTTAGTGGTGATTCCCGACGACATTCATAGGGCTAACTCGCCGCCGGAGGGTTATGCCACCGTTTACGAAGCCTGCTTAGAATGCGGGCTTCGTTCCCTCTTCCCCCTGCCTTTGTAGAGCTTCTTGATTTTTTTCAACTTCCTTTAGGTCAGGTGACTCCGAACTCTTGGAGGCACTTATCGGCCTTTGCTGCCGAGCTGCGTAGGTTAGATAAGGATCTGTCTCTGAGGGCAATCCTTAATTTCTTTCAGTTAAGAGAAAGGGATCCTGGTTTTACTTGATCCCTTTACAGCCCTTCAGAGCATTCTGTAAAACCAATGGCCGAAGTGGCAAAATCGTTTCTTTTTTTACAATAGACAGCGGCTCCGGACTTTTCCTGGAGAGGGCCGAAGTCCGTAATTCCTCATCCTCGGGTAGAACCGTTGGACGAGCTCGAGGGCGAGCTCAATAAGATTCCATGATTAGGAAACAGTATTCGGAATCTGAGCTCGTCAAGGGTGACTTCGTGTTCGATTCCTCGTCTTCGGACGAAGAGACTGAGGGTGAGATTTCTTTTTTATGCTTTACTGCTTTAGCGGCGAAAACTAACTTTGTTTTCTCGCTTTTTTGGCAGTGAACATGCTAAGCAGGCTAGGTCGCAAATCCTCCGAATCCAAGAGCCGGAGAAACAGAGAGCCACCAGCTCGGCGTCTGATGCCGAGAAGAATCCGAAGAGGCAGAAGACCTCTTCGAGTCAGTCTTCGGATCCAAAAAAGCCGGAATCGACTTCGGCAAAGGGAAGGCGAAGACTCAGAAACCCCCAAAGCGCCACAGAAGAGACATTGTCCTGGGGGGTTGTGGATCCGGAGCGGTTGCGGCCACTTCGGAACATATCTCTGAGCCCTTTTTATGGCCAAAGGACTTTGTGGAGGTGAATTTCCTTCTTGATTTTCTGGTTTTGCTTCTTTCCTATATTTTTTGTGGCCCCTCTGTTGACTTTTTTCCTTTTTCCATTTTCAGAGGAACAATATGCTCTGCAAGCTCGTCACAGTTGAACTCTCTAAAGCGTCCAGCGATTATGATGAGATGCAGAGGAATTTGAATGCTGCTCGTCACCAGGCCGAACAGCTCGGGCAGACTTTGAGGAGGCAAGGGCCGCTAGGATCTCGGCTCAGGATGAAGCCCAGCGTGCCAAAAACCAGCTCATCATCCAGAGAGAGCAGTCGAAACAGAGGGAGGCTGCTGCCGTGGTTGCTCAGGGGGAGGCTCTCCGTGTTTACACGGAGAAACTCTTTTTGAGCAATCAATTTTCGCCCTTATCGGCGATCTGCTGAAATTGATGACCGATAACGCTGAGCAGGAACCCGAAGTCGTTTTGCCGCTGTATGGCCGAGAGATTGCAGCGCGCCTCCAGTCTGCCGCTCCTTGAGGAGCTTGCGTCTTCATCGGTCCTGCTTTCTGCTGAACGAGTCCGTAATTGCCGTGCTGACCGTGACGAGAACATGGAGGCCATCTTTGCCTCCTTGGGGCCTGTTTCACCCGCTTCAATTTTCAAAGAGGGTGAGCAGGAAAATGAGGCCGGCAAGGAGACCGAGCAGGAGGATCAGCAGACCGGCGACGGGCACGCCGAGCAAGAGGTGCAGCAGATCGGCGATGGGGGCGCCGAGCAGGAGGGAGGGAGGAGGGAGGCCGAGGCTGAGACCGAGGTCGACAAGGAGAGAAGCTGAAACCCACAGGGAAGCCGGAGACGAAACTGGCGGAGTATGATTTCGTCTCCCTTCTCTTAGTTTAGTTTCTTTCTTTCTATTTGTAAAATGGCCTTGAAGCCCTCCTTGTGTAAATTTTTTCTTGTGAATGAAAAAATTCTTCTTTCTACACTCGTGTCTTCCTTATAGCTTTTCTTAATCTCTTTTACTCCTATTGTGGTTTACTGCCTGCTCGGTAAACTGAAATGCCGAACTGACATAGCTGCTTCGTATTCTTAACTCTAAGGAGCTGGAGGTACTTCACTGGAAGCGGCTATACTCTTTGGCTTTAAATGAAGCTGAGAAAAAAGCTATAGATGACCAGATGAAGTATGATGAACTCTTGGCTCGTTTAGTGGAGCTGGAGTCCAACAATAAGGACTTAGAGTCCATAAAGAAAGATCTGGAGGCCGAGCTGAATATTGTCATCGCTGAGAGGACTGCATATGAAGATTCATCTGCGGGCGCGGGGGAATGACTATATCTGAAGTTCAGAATCAAGTTGATGAACTGTGGGAGAAGCTTCATGTACTCCGGAAGAACAATGTGCTGGAGAGCTCGGCTTGCCAACAAGTTGTGAAATCATTGCGGCGCTTGGCTTCTCTGTACGACATCATTCTTTCCCGGCGTCCCTCAATCGAGAGATTCCTTAGCCGTTTCCCGCTAACAGATGCTCACACTCCAACTCAAACCTCTAATCCACTTACTCAAATTACTCAAACTCCTCCAAATCAGCAACGGACTCAGGAGCAACCGGAAACGTCAAGACAAGAACGTACTCCAAGTCAGCAACGGACTCAGAGCAACCGGAAACGTCAAGACAAGGAACGCCCTGAAGTTCGTAGAGGAGTGGTGAATATGAGTGAGCAAGATCAGCGAATGCTTCGTGAAGAGACTCTTCGCCGCCGAGGTGCTAGAACTTCCCGGACTCAGAGAAGAGGCGGTAGGTCGATCAGAGCATCTCGTCCACCTACTTATTCTTCAACTGCTCGGAACGCCCGAACTCAGCATCATGAGGACTTTTTGGATAGGTGGCTCAACTTTAGCAACCGTAGACAGTAGAGTAGTCCTTTGTAATGGTGTAACGCATTCTCGTAGGGCAGCGGAATTGTATGCCCCACAGACTTAGTAAATGAAATTTTTTCATTTCGCTTCTATCACTGCGTATTTACAGTTCAGCGATTTTTTATTTCATTATTGTACTCGTCCTCGGTCTTATGAAGTAAACTCTTCTTTGACCGGACTTAGTTAGTGTCCTTATTTGGCGAGTTTTATCGCTTGGATTGGACTTTCCCTGTACTCGTCCTCGGTCTTATGAAGTAAACTCTTCTTTGACCGGACTTAGTTAGTGTCCTTATTTGGCGAGCTTTATCGCTTGGATTGGACTTTCCCTGTACTCGTCCTCGGTCTTATGAAGTAAACTCTTCTTTGACCGGACTTAGTTAGTGTCCTTATTTGGCGAGTTTTATCGCTTGGATTGGACTTTCCCTAGTTAACCGAAGTGGTTTTCGGCTTATTGCAGTTCGTTTCAGACGAATTGCTTGTTTCTTAAGCTGAATTGTGGAGTCTTGTATCTTCCTTAGAAGCTTGGACTCACAATTGTCTTTAATACATGCTCTAAAAAAGGGGATCAGCCTTTAAGGAACAATATACCTCAGTAACATTTGTAAGAGACAAAACGCACATAGAGAGACAAAACGCACATAGAGAGACAAATAAAAAGGACGAAAAAGATTTTAACCTTTTAAAAAACGACAAGTAAAAAGAACAATAAAAATATGAAAGCACATAACCCTAGGACCGAACTAGACACAAGACTGACCGGACCTTGTCTCTTACAAATAGAACTTCTTGAGGTTGGAAATATGTCATGTTCGGGGTACTTGTTCTCCTGACATGTGAGTCAATTTATAAGACCCTTTTCCCAGGACTTCTGACACCCGATACGGACCTTCCCATGTGGGTTCAAGTTTGCCCAGCTTTTCTGCTCGGCTTACTTCATTGTTTCTCAATACGAGATCTCCCACTTGAAACTGCAGCTTTTTCACCCTTTGGTTATAATACCGGGCTACTTGCTCCTTGTACTTGGCTTCTTTTATGAAGGCCAATTCTCTTCTTTCTTCGGCAAGATCTAGTTCGGCTCTCAGTCCGTCGTCATTAAGTTCTGTTGAGAAATTAAGGGTTCGGGGGCTGGGTATGCCGATCTCAACCGGAATTACGGCTTCAGTGCCGTACACTAGACTGTACGGAGTTTCACCGTTGGAGGTTTTTGGTGTAGTTCGGTAAGACCATAGGACTTGAGGAAGATTTTCTACCCATTGTCCTTTGGCTTGTTCTAACCGAGCTTTTAATCCTTTCACCCAAAATACGGTTTGTTACTTCCGTTTGTCCGTTTGCTTGTGGGTGAGAGACCGAAGTGAACCGCTGTTGAATATTCAACTCTTGGCACCAATTCTTGAATGTTTTGTCAGTAAACTGAGTCCCATTATCCGAAATGAGGATATGGGGTATGCCAAATCGGCAAACTATGTTCTTCCAGACAAAATCTAATGCCTTTGAGCTCGTTATCGTAGCTAATGGTTCAGCCTCCACCCACTTTGTGAAGTAATCCACGGCAACGATCAAGAATTTCATTTGCCGGGGAGCTTGTGGTAGTGGTCCTACTATGTCTATGCCCCATTGCATAAAAGGCCAAGGGCTTTGCATAGCACATAGATCAGTCTGCGGCATCCTTGGGATATTTGCATGGATTTGGCATTTCGTACATTTCTTAACTAGCCGTACTGCTTCTTGTACCAAAGTTGGCCAATAATATCCCCATCTCAGAACTTTTTTAGCTAATGCTCTAGCTCCGATGTGGCTACCGCAAGATCCTTCATGAACTTCTCTAAGGATGTAATCCGTCTCTTCTGGTCCTACACATCGCAATAACGGTTGAAGGTAGGACTTTCTATATAGGACTCCTCCATGAAGTTCATACCGACGTGCTCGGCATGTGATTTTCCTTGCTTCTCTCTTATCCTCGGGCAGTTGTCCTTGATCTAGATACTTTAATATTGGCGTCATCCAGTTTGGTGAACTGGTTACTGAGTGTACTTTAGCTTCATCAATGCTTCTGTGCGGTAATTCCTCCACCTTTGAGCTCGGATATGAGGCCAACTTACTTAAAGTATCTGCTCGGCTATTTTCCGCTCTGGGAATGCGGATTATCCGAAAATAAGAGAAATTTCGGCTAATACTTTGCGCTTTGTCCAAGTATTTTTTCATCCTTTCATCACGGGCTTCACTTGTACCCAGCATGTGATTCACTATGACTTGTGAATCACAATGAATTTTGAGAGATTTGACAAGTAGACGTTGCGCTAACTGAAGTCCGGCAAGAAGGGCTTCGTATTCGGCTTCGTTATTAGTGGTTGGGAATAAGAACCGAAGTGAATAAGTTACTTCGTGTCCGTCGGGAGCGATAAGTAGAATACCAGCTCCACTTCCTGTCTTATTCGAAGCTCCATCCACGAATCCAATCCAACAGTCCGGCGGCTCTACTTCGGGTTTCTGGGGCAGTGTTAGTTCATCATTGGTAGGATTTTTCTGTTCGGCAATAGTAGGGATTGCCTGATCGAACTTTACCTCTACAAGAAAATCTGCCAAGGCTTGTCCCTTGATGGCTTTCCGAGGTAGATATTCTATTGAATGTTCTCCCAACTCTATGGCCCACTTGGCAATTCTGCCCGATGCTTCGGGCTTAGTCAAAACTTGCCGAAGTGGAAGATCGGTTAAGACGCACACTTTGTGAGCATAGAAATATGGCCGCAGTCTCCTTGCTGCATTTACTAATGCCAGAGCAATTTTTTCCAGAGGTTGATACCTTGTTTCGGGACCTCTTAATGCTCGGCTTGTAAAGTAGATAGGACGCTGTTTTAGGCCTTCTTCTCGTACAAGCACCGCGCTAATGGTTTGATCTGATGCTGCTAAATATAAGAATATCACTTCGGCATCTGTTGGAGCAGAGAGAATAGGAAGTTCGGTTAAATAACATTTGAGTTCGTCAAAAGCCTTCTTCTGTTTGGCTCCCCACTCAAACTTTGGTGCCTTCTTCAAAACATTGAAGAACGGCATTTGCTTCTCGGCTGCTTGGGAAAGGAATCTATTCAGTGCGGCTAGACATCCAGTTAGCCTTTGCACATCATGTATGGACTTCGGCATTGCCATGTTCTGAACAACTTGAACCTTTAGGGGATTTGCCTTGAGTCCTTCCTTTGAAACCCAACAACCCAGAAATTTTCCCGAATCTACCAAAAAGGTACATTTTTGGGGATTGAGTTTGAGGTTGGCTTTTTTGAGCACGTCGAGAGTGGATTTGAGATTGTTTTCGTACTCCGAAGTGCTTCTGCTTTTAACAACTATGTCGTCAACATATACTTCAACCTCTTTTCCGATCAGGTGCCGAAATAGCTTATCTACCATCCTTTGATATGTGGCTCCGGCATTCTTTAAACCAAATGACATCTTTTTATAAGCAAAAATACCGAAGTCAGTAATGAAATCCGTTTTTGAAGCATCATTCTCATCCATTAAAACTTGGTGGTATCCTTTATACAAATCAAGAAAACAGAAAATTTCGAAGCCTATCAAAGCTTCTACTTTTTTATCTATGTTGGGAAGGGGGTAGCAATCTTTAGGACAGTGCTTATTTAGATCTGTAAAATCTATGCACATCCGCCATCCTCCTTCTTTTTTCTTGATCATCACAGGATTGGTCACCCAAGAAGGATATTTTACTTCAAATAATACATCCGCTTTCAGTAATTGGCGGACTTCGTCATGGATGACTTGATTTCTTTCTGCCGCAAAGAGTCTTTGCTTCTGTTTTATAGGCCGGACTGAAGGATCAATATTTAACCGATGTGTAATTACCTCGGGAGACACTCCAGTCATGTCCAACGGAGACCACGCAAAGACATCTTTGTACTCTTTGAGGAGCTGGATGGTCTTTTCCCGGAGTAGAGGTGTTCCCGTGAAACCGATCTTGACCGTTCTGGATGGATCATCTTCGTATAACTGAACTTTCATCGAGTTCGGCTCCGGTGTGACTTCGTTCATTTCGCCTGCCTCTGACTCCGGCTGCTGTGATTGCTATGCTTGATGGTGCCGATCTGATTGTTCGGCACTTTTAAGCGCAATCTGCAAACATTCTTTTGCTCTCTTTTGATCACCTCGGATGACTGCTATCCCTCCTTTAGTGGGGATCTTGATTGTGAGGTGATAAGTAGAGCAAATGGCCCGAACTGTGTTGAGCCAGTCTCTTCCCAGTATAATGTTATACGGGGATCGAGCTTTTACCACAAAAAACTCGATCATCGTACTGGAGCTAGTAGGCGCTCTTCCTACCGTAATCGGAAGGCTGATAATACCTTCAGGGCGGGTGTCCTCCTGGGCGAAACTTTTCAGAGGAAGTGGGGCCGGACTGAGCCGAGCTGGATCCACTTCCAGTTTATCAAAACATTCTTTAAAAAGAATGCTAACCGACGCTCTTGTATCCACAAACACTCTGTGGATCAGTTTGTTTGCCACTCCAGCTTGAATGACAATAGCGTCTTGATGAGGAGAAATGGCCGGGACGGGATCTGCATCTGAAAATGTAATTACTTCCTCCTTCTTCAGCCTTTTATGTGTTGGCTCCTCTCGGTTGAAGCCTCTGCGCTCTGATTTTAGAGACGATTTAGTCTTCCCGGCTGGGATAGCGTCAATAGTCTGGATTACTCCATCATATTGCGGCTCGTCATCGTCTTCGGGATCCTGTTGCCTTTTAGGATCCTGAGGAGCGCAGTTCGCACTTCTCTGTTTTTTATTCTTTTTCGCCGGCTTGCTTTGGTATTTTTTTAACGTCCCTGCTTTCACAAGAACATCAATACCTGCTGCCAAATTTCGGCACTCCTCGGTATCGTGACCGTGGTCTTGATGGAAGGAGCAATATTTATCCTGACTTCGGCGCGTGGCCGATTTCGTCATCTGCTTTGGTTTTTCGAACATATCAGAATGCAGTTCGAAAATTTCCGCTCTCGACTTGTTCAATGGTACGAACTGAGCGGGGGGTTTCTCAAGATTGAGACGTGGTCCCAACCTGTCTTGTACCGGTGCCCTTTGAATTCTTTCAAAAGGAGTTCGGCGAGGATGCCCCTGATCGCTATGATCGGGCTTCCTCTTGTCTCCTCTGGAAGAGCTGTCTAAAGACCGTTTTCGACGGTCTGCCTCATCAGCCCGAGAAAACTGGTCCGCAATGTCCCACATCTCTTGAGCTGTTTGCGGACTGCATTCAACGAGCTTTCTGTAGAGAGCTCCTGGCAGAATTCCATTTTGGAATGCCGAAATGACAAGTAGATCATTGAGATCATCTACTTGTAGGCATTCCTTGTGGAATCTTGTCATGAAGTCGCTAATCTTTTCATCGCGACCTTGACGTATAGAAAGCAGCTGAGCCGAAGTGATTCGGGTTTCCTCTTTCTGGAAGAACCTCCTATGAAAAGCATCCATTAGATCTCTGTAAGATCTAATGCTGCCTTGAGGGAGGCTATCAAACCACCTTCTTGCGTTCCCGATGAGCAGCTCGGGAAACAGCTTACACATATGAACCTCATTGAGACCTTGGTTCGCCATATTATACTGATAGCGTCCCAGGAAATCATGAGGATCCACTAACCCGTCATAAGTCACTGACGGAGTTCGGTAATTCTGTGGCAACGGAGTTCTGGTGATATCATCCGAAAATGGAGTCTTCAGCGCTCCATACATAGCGAATCCGACATCTCTACGGTATGGTGGAGATGGAGTTCTCCTGTGATTTCGGTAACAAGGAGGAGAAGGAACATATCGGTGGTGAGGATTCTTTCTCCTGGAAGATACGACACTACTGCGGTAGTGACTTTCATGTCTGGAGGGGGAGGGAGAATCCGCCGTTTTCTTCTCCGGCTTCTGGCTCTTTTGCAGGAATGTTAAGAACTCATCCTGCTTCTCAGCCAAGAACAACTTGACAGCCTCATTCAAAGCGAGCTGCTGGGGAGGCTCGGTGCGATGACTTTTTGAGTGGTTTGTTCTTTCACCGTGAGAACTGGAGGCAGATTTCTCCCGAGGCTGTTTTCCAGACCTACGGGCTGGACTAGCTTCCTCACGTTCATCACGGACGGAAGTATGGGTATTATGTGATCTGGTACGCATTTTTGGTGGAAGAGGATCAAAAACTCGCTTTTATCACAGTTTTGGTTCTCTGTTTCCCACAGACGGCGCCAGTGATGATGTGGCGAATTTTTGATGGGAATAAATGCAAGTAATAAACGATCACAACTCGGAAAATTACGTGGTTCGATTTACTGAGGTAAATCTACGTCCACGGGAAGAAGAGAGGGCAAATTTGTATTGCTTGGTCTCGCTTACAGATTACAATACTGATTTGCTATAAGATTCAGGATCTAGAGAGCTTAACCCTGGTCTATCTGATCTAAGTTCTATTTATACATTCGAACTAAGATCGTGGTTTGCAGCCCTGGTAGGGGGGTTGATAACTGCTTAATACCACTAAATAGATCGTGGGTGTAATGGAGGTCGTGGAGGTCCTGCATGGGTCCACTATCTCCTTGTTCGGTCGAATACTGAGACCGAACTGCTGAACTTTGCCGATCAGCTTTTGCCGATCTGAGAGTTGAGCTCGATTGGTCGGCTTTTACCGAGCTATAGGCTGTGACCGAACTCTTTGGTTGTGCCGAACTGATACTCTTCCTTGGGTTTTGGGCTGATGGGCCGTCACTGCTATTGGGCTCGCAATTATTGTTTAGTTGTTTAGTTCGTATCCCATCAACGTACATATAAATATGTATATATGGACTATATATATACGTATGTACATGCCGAGAGGTGTTGTGCTTTTCTCATGCATTTGATAATGCTATACTTTTATGCATATCATTTTGCATGTATATATTTTATGTCTCGTACGTTATAGCATGTTATCTCCATCTATTTATAGATGATCAACCGATAACATTAACTAACAATTGAAGGGGCGTGACTTTCCAAAACAATAACCAAATAGAAGTTATATTGAAATAACTACTTTCCCATATCATAAGCCAACCGCCAACTTTAAGCCACGGCAATACATATATATATATATATTAAAACATATAATCACTACTTTAATATATAGTACATATTTATAATTCATTATTATACATACAGGTGAGGGAGTGTTATATTGCTAACTCAATATTTAATTGCTAATTATAATTAAATAATAGCCCTTAGATATTCAAATCAAGGGCCTACATCATCAGCCCCGAAATGTCAATACGATCAACAAAAAAAGTCAATAAGGGTATTAAGGTCAATTTACATCAAATTAGATTTAGTTGTAACTAACTTTTAAAAAATATCACATAACTTTAAAATGCATATAATTTCTCGATTTAAATTAATTTTTCGCACAACATATATCAAATTAAAGATGATTTCATAAGGATTCTAACGAGATCTCACTTGCATATGTTCCGATGTCATAATTTGAAAAAAAATTGAAAATTTTCAATTTTTTCGTACAACAACAAATGTCAACATAGTATATAAAATATGTCAATATAATACATGTAGAATGTCATTCTTAAAGCAATGTGTTGACATTCTCAAAGCATTGTGTTGATATTTTCAAAACACTATATTGATATTTTCATCCAAAACCCAAATTTGGTAGTTTTTTTATCTTTTTCGATTTAATTAATAAAAACAAAAATTACACGTGGCAAATTTTAGACCACAAGATTTCTAAAATCTTATTGACTTAAATTAGTTGTAGGAGTGAGTTAGCTATTGATCACTCCCCTATACATACATATATTATCTTTTCATGTATATATAATATTTTATTATAAGGTAAGAGAGGAGGGTTATCAATACACCCGATTCTAATTCTTTAATCGAAACCGGTCTATCACGATATCGTCTTTTATATTAGAATCCTTAATTTATTATGAACTTAATCCTTAATACTAAACTAATACATACATAGGTCAGAGAAGAATATAAATATTCTAACAAGCGGACCACTGAGTGAGAGATCCTCAGCCATGTGCTTCTGAAGCAGGCCGCTGGGCGTCGATGGTCGCTGACCTGGTTAGCGACCGTTGACATTGGGTTAGCGGACCACTGAGTTACCCCAAATGGTTTGTTTTCTAAACTCGACCTTTTTGCACCTTTTTCTAGTCTTTTCTTTATCATTTCTCAACAAACATATTAAAATATTAAAATTTTACTTCCTCCATCCTTGTCTAAGTGAGACGTATTCCTACTTTATACTCCTTCTTACTTTACTTTCTCTTTATCGTTCTTACTATATTGTTAAGAATTTAATTCACTAAACTAACAATAATATACAGATTCTTGTGCCAAAATAGAAACGCCCCACTTAAGCCGGGATGGAGGGAGTATAAAATATGCAATTTAGGAACATAATTGACATGCAAATCTAGGCATGTAAAATATGCAAATTATGTGTTTATTAACCCCCAAAACATAACCTTTGTTTGTTCCTAAACAAACAAGAAAAAAACTAATAAAAAAACATAAATATTAAGGATTAGACTTTATAATTGGCATTGAAATTATAAGAAGGGATAAAAAGTTAAACAAGAATACTACACTTTCATTACAAGCATCACCTTCAAGTACATGCTCTCACAAGTGTTTGGATGTGTATTTATCACTCTCTCTCAACGTATATTCTCTCAGATCACACACAATATGCCATATGTTTGCGCAAAGTGTTTTCATCTAGTTATAGTGAGGCTCTTTTGTAAGATGAGAACATATGACTAAAAGTGACTAAACCCAAATCTAACAAAAGTGATCAATTTCTACTATATTAAACTTATCACCCAGACAATCTAAATCTTGGAAAAATCTAGACATGGTTTAGAGAAATTCTTCTCACTTTTAAAATTCCTTTTATTTATTTTTTCTATTTCTTTTTGAATTTTCGATTTCAAATCAAGATGTCTATGTATCTTTTCATTTAGGTTCCACTACTTATTTTTCTTTCTACCTCATCTCTCTAACTTTTATAGTAAAATATAAACTATAGTTCCCCAATAATGTATGAATATTCCTCTACATTTAGCTTCCAAAGAAAAAAGCTTTACAAACTCAAAGTATCTAGCTGGGGAATTTATGAAAGAGATGACATTATTTTGGATATAAAGTATCCAAGAAGAATGTCCTAACGTCCTCCTTTATAAGTTAAATTATTATATAGATTTAGATAGAGTATGAGCAAATTCTAGATGTAATTAAATGAATGCAGTTAAATCACATCAGAATGCATTAAAAAGCTCAAATCGGGCATGATTCAAGATAAACAAACAACTAATTGATAATGCACCTTTTTACTAACTTTTCAAATCATTGATTACATCAAGTCAACTCAAAGAAAATATAAACAAACTTTTCATCCTAGGGAACTCAGTTTGATGTCCCTAAGCATGAGTACTTAGAGATTTTCCTTGGGTTTATTAAAACAAAGTTAAGAACAAGTTTAAAAATTTCATAGGGACGTGAGAAAATTATAAAAAAAAGAAACATACCATGAGATTCACTGGGCACTCCTTTTCAAGTTGGAAGGAGAGTAGGTTCTTAGTGGGCTTCTAAGATGAATTCAGGGACCGCTATGGTGGCTCCTCAACAGTCTGCTGACTTCAGTCAATGTATCTGCGAATTCTCAAAATAGATATAGAACAAAACTTGAACTTAAATAAAACTAAAAAAACAAAAAATAAATGATACCAATGTAGGGTAGTCTTTCAATACGGGCTTGTTTTACTTTTTTATCTTGACGTTCTTTGAAACTCTATTCAGGTGGCATGGGCTTTATTCATATATTCCGCCCTCCAAAGAGGCAGGCCGACCTTCAAACCAGTTGTTCTCATACCTCTCTTACTTTATTATTTCTTATTTTATTATCTTTTTATCTCTCTAATTTTTTCATTACCTACTTATATACTACTCCCTCCATTCCATAAAGTAGGCTGTGGATTGATGCGATATTTTAGAGTTCTTAATCAATGTATAAAGATTATCAAGTTCAATTATTTTAACTCTAATAATACTACACTACTGCAAGAATACAGTATCGTAGTAGTATTTCAAGTGTCGATCCACAGGGAGGCAAGATTGCTTACACTTAATATGACTACACAAAGCATATAAAGATTTTGTTTTGATTTTGAGATGGTTAACTAACTTAAGCTACTAAAATGAGATTTTTAACACGAGAAAAAGAAGTCACTCCAATTTGCTCTCTAAGCTTGCGTTGTTTTACACCATTTACAACGAAACATACGACGGGATTATAATTATCAACCTAATCGCGTGCACTGAACATGTCGACGACGTATAGCTCACAGTCAGCTGAACACTTGTTCCATGAACCAACTTTCAACGACATTTAATTCCTGCAGATGCGCGGGAACAAACGTCGTCTACTATAATTACTTACCTAATCCACTATCAATTTATCCCCTGAACAGTTCTAATTCGATAGCACACCAACAATCAAACAATCCTAAACTATGTTAAAGAGACAATAGTTACGGAATTAACAACACTACATCTTTAGCAAGAAAACGTAGAGTTTAATCAAAGCAAACATTGTTGGTATCAAAACACATGATTCGATGGTGTGAAAACATTCATACAAGCCTAGATTACAACTTGGAGCAACATAGAGAGCTTAGCCTAAAAACATGGTGAAATATGCAATAAAAACCGTAGGAAGCATGCTCTCGTTGTGTGGAATTGGGATATGGAGACGGATCGTCGGAATGTTGGACGGAGTTCCTCTGAATTCGCCCCCCAAGTCAACTCTCTTTCCACAATTTTCAACAAAATTAATGCTCCTCACCAAAAAACGTCACCTCCAATCTCTCTCTCCTCTTTTTTAATTCCTTTCTTTCCTTTCACCTTTTTCCTCCAATCCCTACGTCACTATTCACCCGGCCGGGTGCCTCATTTTGAGCACTTTCTGCCCGGTCTGTCAACTTGGAAATTTTGCACAACTTTTTCACCATCCGAGCTTCATTCCTTGTTTCTTTTCACCATTCATTCCTTTTCCTACACATAAAACATACTTTTGCAAGCATCAAACTATATAAATCATGTAAAGTTAGGGGAATAAAAATGTACAATTTGATTCACATCAAATACCCCCAAACTTATTTGTTTGCTCGTCCTCGGGCAAGATCATATAAAACACAACACTTTGAAGCTCAACTCACAAAAGTTTTTTTCAGAAGTTTTTTTTTTATAAGAATGAATCACGTAGAGACATGAATGACAAAGTCGAGACCCCCAACAATTTCAATCAAGATTTCCCACTCTCATGAACCATCACTTATCAACTTAGAACTTCAAGTCAAGGTGCATTTCAAAGTAAGTCCAAACATGTGATCAAACAACTCAAACCGTCATCATTGACTCGTCAAGCATTACTTACCACATAGACTCACGGATTTCAAATCAAACTTCATTAACTCTACCAAGTTATTTACAAAGCATCCACAAGCATCAACAAAAAGGTCCAAGGTCTTAATTCAAGGTTGTAATGGGGCTAGGGATGAGGTAAGATAAATATGGATAGTGAGCTCAAAGGCTACACATTTGAGTGCCAAATTCTTCCCTCCTACAACTTCCTTCCAAAGATCAAACAACAAAATATTACAACCATATTCTCACTCCCCCAAACTTGAGATCAAATCTAGACAAGATTACATATTACACAAATAGAAGCTCTTACTTTATTTCACAACTTTTTTTCTTCTTTTTTCATTTTTTTTCTAAACAAGACCCCGACTCTTGCAAATTTGGAGGTCGTCTTTTTCTTTCTTTCTTTTTTTTTTTTTTCTCTTCTCTAAGAACTTCATTCTTTTCACTTATACATTACATCAAGTCTAAAAATGTCTACACTTTTCCAATACACCACCCAACACTCAACAATCAACCACCAAGCTCAAACTAGTATTTAGCACCCAAATAGTAGCAAGGTCTTTCGATGAGACTAAAATGAGGCTTATTTAATTGGCTAAGTGATAGGCTAAGTGTTTACACAATAAATAGGAAATTAAGCTCAAAGTGGCTTCTAGGGGATCATGTGTAGGACTAGACATGTGATCATTTGGCCATGGAGTTCATCCTAGTGCCTTATCCTCCCAAATCGTTGACACAAATGAATACAAGCACGCAACTCGATAAAACAAATCAATCCAAAATAATTTCCACAAGACAAGCGATTTTCATACTCTCCTCAACTCAAGAAATCGATTGTAATCACAACATGCTCTTTCAAATAAATTCATGCACGAATTCCATTCATCCTAAGCTTCAAAGATAAGTAAAATCAAGCACGAATTCCCAACCAGAAAGCCGAAGATAAAGCATGCACCCGTCAACTACATAGATTCAAAACATCTTTATCACGCAAAACACCCAAAAAACATACATCACAAATCATTCATAACCCCCCCAAACTTGAATGCATCATTGTCCTCAATGCATGCAAAGAAGACAAAATAAAGTAAAGGGAAAGGAAACTCCCCCAAACTTGGCATGACGTCCATAGTGCATTCGGGTGGGAGGGTGGGTGTAAAAATCCTTTGCAGGTGTGCTTCCTCCTAAGCTCCAATCCTAACTCCCAGTTGCTCCTACAAAAAGAACAAAAACTACAAAAAGAAACACTCAATTCAAAATAAATGTTAGAGGAAAGAATTGAGCAAACAAAACCTCCAACATATGAAATCAAAAATAAAAACAAAAAAAACTTGGGTTGCCTCCCAATCAGCGCCTTTGTTTATAGTCGTTGGCTCGACCTTCTTCATCCTTGTCTACCTCTATCCAGGCTCCAATAGGCGCTTCCCCGCCTTCTCTTGCTTGATCACCACATTCTCTCCATCTACTCGAAACATGACCGTATTTGTCTTGGTCTCTATCACAACATCACCGGTTGCTAAAAATGGCCTACCAAATAGGATAGGCATATCCTTGTCCTCTTCCATCTCTAGGACAATGAAGTCAACCGGGAGTACAAATCTATCAACCTTCACCAAGACATCCTCGATGATACCTTTTGGTTTCACAATTGAATGATCCGCCAATTGTAGGTCAATGTCGATTGGTTCAATCCTCGCTTCTAGACCGATTGACCGTGCGGTTTTCAGAGCCATCAATGATATTCCCGAGCCTTGATCAAGTAGGCACTTTGGGAACTCCTTATCTCCCATCTCACATGGGATCACACAGCTTCCAGGGTCTCTTCTCTTTGCCGGCATCTTTCCCTTCACAAATTGTGAGCAAAATGCGCTCAATATCACCACACCATCGTCTTGTATCTTCTCCTTTTTCGCAATAAGATCCTTAAAAAACTTGGAGAATTTAGGAAAGTGTAGGAACAAATCCACCAGGGACACATCTACATTAACTTTCCTGATAATGTTCATCATCCAATCGAGTCCTTTCTCTTGAATTATTTTCCTACCCTTCTTCTTATTCTCGACTGGGAAAGGTGGTGGCGGGATAAAATCTGGAAAATTAAATGGACACTTCGGGTCCATTGCCGGACTTAGTGGATTCTTCTTGTGGATATCACTCATGGTTGACTCTTCTTTTTCTTGTTGACATTCCCTAGCTTCGGTAGTAGCCCACTCAATCCCCTCGTCCGCCCCTGCGTGCGAGGTTTGTGAGCCAAACAACTTGTCCGCCCCTGCGTGCAAGATGTTCGAGCCATTTTGTGCATCTAGCATGATTGGAGACTCAAGATCCTTCCCACTTCTTAACTTAACTGCCTTGCACTGTTCAAAACCTTTAGGATTGGGCACCGTATCACTCGGGATAGCATTAGGAATTCTTGTGTGAGATGCTGTAGCAATCTGCCCAATTTGAGTCTCGAGATTCCTCAATGTAGCCTCCATCTGACCAAACTTCTCTACCGTCCTTTCTTTGAAGCTCTCATTCTCCTTTTGACTCTTGGTCATGAAGGAGAGTATCTGTCCCAATTGATCTTCTACCGATGGCTTCTTCTCATAACCCGGGGGTTGAGTGTTTGTCCTCCATTGGTTCCCCGAGTTGTTGCTAGGACCACTTTGATTCCAGTTCGATTGCTGAGGCCTCCAATTCTGCTGATTGCTGTATTGGTTGCCTTGGTTAAACCCTTGGCCATTGTTACCAATGTAGTTCACATCCTCCGTTGGTGGCCCTTGAAGACTTGGACATTGATCCGTATGGTGTCCACCTTGGCACAGTCCACACTTCATCACAGTCACTGCTTGAGGTTGAGGATTCAGTTGAAGAGATTTCACTGCTTTCGTCATTGAAGACATCTGGGTGCTTATATCTGCCAATTGAGCTTCAATTGCAGATACTCTCTCTGCATCCTTTGTAGCACCGAATGTGTCTCCTCCTTTCTCCGCTGCTCTCCTTGGGTTGTGCCAGTTCCGTTGATTGTTAGCCAACCTTTGGAATAAGGCTCTCACCTCCTCATGCGTTAAGTCATCCAGGTTTCCATTAGAGCCTGCAGTAACTAGTCCCGTGCCTTCATTGTTGAGTCCCTTGTAGAATTTCAAAAGGTCATGCCCCGGAGCTAGACCATGGCTCGGGCATTTCCTTATCAAGTCTGTGAATCTCTTCCAAGCTTCTGCAAAGGACTCATCATACTTTTGTTGGAAAGAAGTGATCTCTTCTCTCAATTTCTCGATCTTCATCGGGGAATTATATTCTAAGAGGAACAACGTCTTCAACTCTTGGAATGTTTCAATGTTGTAGCCCGGTATAGAGTCATACCAAGCTCTTGCTTTCTCCCTCAGAGAGAATGGGAATAAGACCCTCTTGATCAGATTGTGTTCCACATTCGGGGGTCTGTGAGAGTTCGTCAACTCGTAGAAGGCATTGAGGTGGCTCATCGGGTCTTCATCATCCCGTCCATGGAAAAGATTCCCCCCATTCACCAAACTAATGTAGTGAGGTGGAATGTTGATGTTGTTGTTCGCATAAGCAAACTCTCCGGGGTACTCAATTCCCGATCTAAGAGTGTCGCCAAACCTCACAACGGGTGGTGGGACAGCGTTGTTGTTATTATTGTCGGCCATCGACTCAGCTTCCAGATCACTGTCACTATTCTCAAACAATGGGTTATCTCTGATTGGACTCGGCGAATCCTGTTGAATTTCAAACCCAGCTGAACTTCCTGACCCTTTCCTTCTTTGATAACAGAGTAATCCGAAAGGCGGTGTACCCTGAGATCTCGTGTGCATTCACGACTTTCTCTTTTAATTTTTTTTTTATTTTACCTAAAAAAAAAAACACTCCTTCGTCTTCAAGTCCGGACGTGGTAGATGGCTATCACACCGTAGAACACGAACAAAGTACCTATAAAACTCAAAAAGAAAAATCAAACAAAATAAAATAAAAACTAAAACAATTAAGCATAAACAAGCTATTGCCTCCCCGGCAACGGCGCCAAAACTTGATGCGATATTTTAGAGTTCTTAATCAATGTATAAAGATTATCAAGTTCAATTATTTTAACTCTAATAATACTACACTACTGCAAGAATACAGTATCGTAGTAGTATTTCAAGTGTCGATCCACAGGGAGGCAAGATTGCTTACACTTAATATGACTACACAAAGCATATAAAGATTTTGTTTTGATTTTGAGATGGTTAACTAACTTAAGCTACTAAAATGAGATTTTTAACATGAGAAAAAGAAGTCACTCCAATTTGCTCTCTAAGCTTGCGTTGTTTTACACCATTTACAACGAAACATATGACGGGATTATAATTATCAACCTAATCGCGTGCACTGAACATGTCGACGACGTATAGCTCACAGTCAGCTGAACACTTGTTCCATGAACCAACTTTCAACGACATTTAATTCCTGCAGATGCGCGGGAACAAACGTCGTCAACTATAATTACTTACCTAATCCACTATCAATTTATCCCCTGAACAGTTCTAATTCGATAGCACACCAACAATCAAACAATCCTAAACTATGTTAAAGAGACAATAGTTACGGAATTAACAACACTACATCTTTAGCAAGAAAACGTAGAGTTTAATCAAAGCAAACATTGTTGGTATCAAAACACATGATTCGATGGTGTGAAAACATTCATACAAGCCTAGATTACAACTTGGAGCAACATAGAGAGCTTAGCCTAAAAACATGGTGAAATATGCAATAAAAACCGTAGGAAGCATGCTCTCGTTGTGTGGAATTGGGATATGGAGACGGATCGTCGGAATGTTGGATGGAGTTCCTCTGAATTCGCCCCCCAAGTCAACTCTCTTTCCACAATTTTCAACAAAATTAATGCTCCTCACCAAAAAACGTCACCTCCAATCTCTCTCTCCTCTTTTTTAATTCCTTTCTTTCCTTTCACCTTTTTCCTCCAATCCCTACGTCACTATTCACCCGGCCGGGTGCCTCATTTTGAGCACTTTCTGCCCGGTCTGTCAACTTGGAAATTTTGCACAACTTTTTCACCATCCGAGCTTCATTCCTTGTTTCTTTTCACCATTCATTCCTTTTCCTACACATAAAACATACTTTTGCAAGCATCAAACTATATAAATCATGTAAAGTTAGGGGAATAAAAATGTACAATTTGATTCACATCATGGATTATTCTCGGTTGGAGGGGGCAAATGTGAGATGGTGATTCCCGGACCGGTGGGGGCGGCAGACGTGGAGAGGCGGACGTGATCGGAGAAGCAGCCCTAGCCGAGGGGAAAGGAGGTGGTGCCCAATTTGGAGGTAACGAATTAGGGTATACCAGCCCTAATCCCCTAATTTTTTTGCAATCAGATCCTAGGTTTATTTGTGGTATTGAAATAGCACCCCATCATGTTATTGATAAGGCTAATTTCATGCATAGGTCTATGGTTTTAAATCGTAAAATTTCTGGGTCTAACGCACGTTTTAAGCCAGGTGTGTGAAGATTTTCACTAGGTCCAGGAAAGGAGGAGGACAGTTGCGTGGACCTAGGAAATAGGCGAATGAGTGGACATTATGCGGAAAATTGCTTGACGGAGGAAGCCACGGAGTTGAAGGGTAGAATAGAGATTTCTACGAAGACTCTAGAAGGCTATGTCCGCGTCTATAAAAGGCAGAAGCATGCACGCTGGAGGGATCCTCTCGGTTGGAGGCCTCGCTAACAGCCTGTAGCTTAGTTCACTTTTCACACACTTGGGTTCTTTTTGTGGGGAGATTCAGGGGGGTCATGCACTGGGGTTTACTTTGAGCTTTCATATATTTTCGATTGGGTTGTAACACCGTCCTTCGGTGGGGGCGAAGAAACAATTTAATTTCCGCTTTCATACTTTGCTGATTTTGCCGAGCTTCGCTGTTCGAAGCTCGGACCTCTGTTTGCTTTTGCCGCATATTCTCTTATTTTAATGCAAGTTTGATTTTCTGTTACGTCTGTATGTTGATTTTCGGAATTTTGGAGTTGGATTGTTCGAGTTGGGTGCGTTTCGCAGTTGTTTTCTGAATTTTTGCAGGTTTGTGGTTGGATCTGGGTGATCGGAGTCTGTTTGTGGATGAATCGGAGGGTTGAGTTCGCTGGTGTTGTGGAGTTGTCTGTGATTGCTTGAATTCGGAGTTGATCGGAGCAGATCTGTGAAAACCAGAGTTATGGAGTCGATTGTGTTTGTTGTTGGGTTCGGATCGCTTGGATCCAAAGTGGATTAAGCACCCGACGTGAATCTGAGCAAGATTTATTTAATTTCATGCCTAGTTTACGTGTTTTCATTTCATTTCGCCTAGTTTACGTAGATCTGATGTATTTCCGGTTCATAGTAAGTTTCCGGCATCCAAATCTTTATATTCTGTTCGAATCTAGATATATGCTCTGTTTTCTCAATTTGCGTGCTTGAATCGGTTAGGAAATTGCATGCCGTTGTTAGTTGGAGCATGAGTTTGTTATTTGCAGCTTTAGCCGTACTTGCTATATTTGGAGTCATGGTCCCCACTGTTTTATTTTCCCTGTCTAGTCTTAGTTAGTTAGTCGTTTACTTAATCTAGGAAGTAAAATGTGTCTCTCAGTATTGAAGTCTGATTCTATTACATTTTCTGTGTCTTAGGTCTAGCATTTACATTTCGTGCCTAGATCTAGAGGTAGTTAAAATTCTCAACCCTTTTGCGTGGCAGCAGCCACTTGTTTCCAGAGTCTCTAAGCACTACTTCACGAATCCATCTTCGTGGGATCGACCCCGCTTCCCTATGCTAATTTATAGTATTCGGGTTGAGGGATTTATTTTTGAAGGGGAGTCGAGTGTGTCCAACGACAAAAATACTCTGTGTTCTCTTGAGTTCCTGGACCTGGTGATCCAGTGGATTTAAGGAGTGTGGTGTCTTGACCGAGCACTTGCATTAGTTTTCTCTGTGCACACTTGCTTACTCCGTGTGAAACCACACTACTACCAGATCGTAGCCCTTCAAATGGCGCCGTTGCCGGGGATGGATGGCGTGCTTTGTGTTAGTGTTCAGAGTCTGTGGTGTAAATAGTTTTGATTTATTTTCTTTCTTTTTTTATTTGTAGTTTATTAGCAGAGACTCAAGATCTGCCCACTGGAGCAACTCATCTGGGTGGAAGCACGGCCAGTTTAATTGGCAGGTTAAGGATACAGTCTCTACTGTGACCACCAGATCAGGGTTCACCAAGGGAGATCCGTTTCCGAGTGAATCTACTAGCAACAAATCTTGGACGTCGTCAGGACGCGAAGATCTAGAGTCACCACCCGAATCAGAAACAAAGTCAGAAACAGGGGAAGCAGAGGAAGTAGTCATGGCGCAAGTGGTAGATCCAGATCCAGAGATAGGGTCGCTGACAGCTCATTTAGATGGAGAGCCGGCCCAAGCCATAGTAATGAACCAGCGCCAGAGGACTATTGAGATCAAGACAAACGTACTCGGCATCTTGCCAACGTTCTCTGGGCGCAGAAATGAGTGTCCGTATGAGTTCTTAAATGAATTCAGTAAGTTGTGTGGTATTCAGAAGAGGCCGAATGAAGCAACAGAGGAGGATTATTGTCGCCTACGGGCAATTCCGTTTACCTTGAAGGGGGAAGCTAATACGTGGTTATTGAGGTTGCCCCCGGATTCTATCCGCACATGGAGGGACTTCAAGTTGGAATTCTTAGATTATTTCTTCCCATCCAACAAGACGAATGCACTGAAAAAAGAAATACTAGAGTGTAAGCAGGATTACGATGAATCCTTGAGTCAGTATTGGTCGAGATTCAAGGGATTGTTGGATGCATGCCCGAATCACCGAATGATAGAGGCAGAGACCTACTCTCTGTTTTACGAAGGGGCAACTCCTGAGTCAAAGGACTTAATGAACTCCTCGAGTGGGGGGAATTTCACAAGGAAGAGGGGAAGTGAGGCAAGAGAAATCCTGGGGAAGTTGATCGACGCTAAGAAGGTGTACGATAACCCTAGAAATGCAGTGAGGAGATGATCGGTGCATGCTGTGAGAGAGCAAGAAGATGATAAGGTAGAAGCAAGGATTGACAGGCTCGAGAAAGCTCTATTGAACGCAATTGAAAAAACAAATCCACCAGTTTCACAAGGGAATGAGAAATCTCCTGGTCCAGGAGAAAATCAAATTCAGCAATATTACGGGACCCAGGAAGGAGATTATCAGGCCCAGGTCAATGCAATGGGAAGTTGGAATCCCGATGGGAGCTGGAATCCAGGGAGACAGAGAGATGCGCCCTGGAGAAACCATCCAAATTTCAGATGGACTGACAATGAACAGAATCAGCCAGCACCACAACAAAGTCAGCAGTTTGCACCTCAGTCCGAAAGACAAGGTAACTGGTCAGGAAGGAATCAACAGGGGCAGGGCAGCTGGATCAATCGGAACCAAGGAGACCACTCGAGCTGGGGAAACAGAAATCAGAACAATCAAGGGAACTCTTATGTACCACCGCACCAAAGGAATTTTCAGAACAATTACCAGGGTCAAGGAAATCAATACAACAACTCTTCAGGAGGTCAAGGAAACGCTCGTCAGAATCAGATGAGTGGACCGACTCTGAATATAGGGCCAGGACCCAGTCAGCCGCCAAAGCCACAAAAGAGTATCGATGATATGGTGCACGATCTCGTCAGTTCTCAGCAACATATGCAAAACAACCTGCAATCAAACAATGACGTAGTGCACAAGCTTCAAGATGTTCAACAGGAGCAAAAGGCGGCCATGGATATGCTGGCCAAGCAATTATCGCAGATAGCCACTTCTTTGAGTGATATGAGGGGAAATGAAGAAAATATTCCCGCCTCAGTAAGGCCACTGGATAGAGCGAATATAAGTCAGATTACCTTGAGATCCGGGAAGGGATATGAAGGTCCAGTGGTAAGAACGAAGGAAGCGACAGGTTCCAAGGAAGACAAGAAGTACGAGGATACAATTCCTAGATCCAGGAACTTGGAGGGAGAAAATTCCTTGGTCAAGGATGACCTTGAAACAAGAGATTTGGAGAAACCCCTGCTTAAGTCAACTGAACCATTTTTCCTCGATCCAGAGCCGGAGTTGGAGAACGAGGCAGTAAGGGAGGAAACTGGAGAATTCTCAGCTGAAAACTCTATCGGAGCAAGGAAGCGACTGAAGCCTTTCCCAAGCCGGAGGGAAGCTAAGAAGAAGAAGGAAGAGCCGGTGGATTTCATGGATATTTTTGGGAAATTGGAGATTAATCTACCATTCTTACATGCTTTGAAATTGCCGGTGTTTAGCAAGTTCATCAAGGAATTTATAGCTGGGAAGGCTAGACCTAGTGGGAAAATTTTGATCGGCGAGAACATCTCTGCAGTGATTCAAAAGCGGAGGATGCCTTCGAAATGCAATGATCCAGGTATGTTTACCTTACCCATCTCTATTGGTGATGTAAAAATCGAGCATGCTATGTGTGATTTAGGTGCATCCATAAATGTGTTACCACTGTCTATATACAAGAAGTTAGTAGGGGTAGGCATGGTGGACACCAAAGTTGTGATCCAATTGGCAGACAGGTCATGCATTTGTCGTGAAGGAGTGCTTGAGAACGTGATAGTAAAGGTACATGACTTCTTGTACCCAGCAGATTTCCATGTGATTAGAATGAGTGATAATGAATCTGCAGAGTCTGGTGGAGTACTTTTAGGGAGACCTTTCCTGCGTACCGCTAAGACTATCATTGATGTTTTTGATGGTACCATCTGCCTTGATTATAATGGGGAGAAATATACATTCAGCATAGATGAGGCAATGAAAAAACCTCTTGACGTTGAAAATTTGCATACTATAGATGTTATTAACCCCTTAGTCCAAGAATATCTTGAGACAGAGTTAATGCAAGAACAGATCGAGAATTCCGAAATAAGTCATGACATTGATAGAGAAGTAGCTAGTTGGTGTCAAGCAATGAACACGAGTGAGTTATCAGATGATGAGCTAGCTGAAGCGATTCTGGAATTCTGTACGAACCCGGAGCTAGCCAGATCAAGGAAGGCACCTTATGTGGCGAGCGTGGACAGTTGTACTGAGTCTAAGAAGGGAATAACAACCGAGTCGAGAGAGAAAAATCCCTTGCCCCAGGAAAAAGATGTTCCCAAGAAAGAGTTGAAAACGCTTCGACCTGGGCTCAAGTATGCGTATCTGGAGGAGAATGAAAATTTCCCGGTGATTATTAACAGCAGCTTGACCGAGGGACAAGAAGAGGAATTGCTGAATGTAATCAGGAGAAACAAGAAGGCTATTGGGTGGACACTCTCTGACTTGGTTGGGATCAGTCCAGATCTGTGCATGCATCACATTCGCCTAGAAGAAGGAGTAAAAGCATGTAGGGACCCACAACGCAAGTTGAATCCGAACATGAGGGAAGAAGTGCTGAAGGAAGTATTGAAGTTGCTATCCCTAGGAATCACATATTCCATACCAGACAGTGAATGGGTTAGTCCAGTACATATGGTACCAAAGAAGTCAGGAATACAGGTGGTTAAGAATGATAAAAATGAGTTGGTCCCTACTCGACTTGTTACTGGGTGGAGGATGTGTATTGACTACCGGAAGATGAACGAGGTTACCAAGAAGGATCACTTCCCATTACCTTTCATTGACTAGATGTTGGAAAGGTTGGCGGGCAAGCAATATTTTTGTTTCCTGGATAGATATAGTGGGTATTTTTAAATCTAAGTGGATCCCGAGGATCAGGAGAAGACAACTTTCACGTGTCCCTTTGGAACGTACGCTTACAGAAGGATGCTGTTTGGCCTGTGCAATGCGCCAGGTACTTTTCAGCGGTGTATGATGAGCATCTTCTCGGATCTCCTGGAAGATTGCATCGAGATTTTTATGGACGACTTCACTGTGTACGGGAATTCATTTGACTCGTGTTTGGCAAGTTTGGATATAGTGCTGAGGAAGTGCCATGAGAAGCATTTGGTTTTGAATTTTGAGAAATGCCACTTTATGGTCCCTGAGGGAATTGTCCTAGGGCATGTGGTGTCAGAAAAAGGCATACAAGTAGATCAAGCAAAAATTGATGTTATCTCAAAACTGCCTTACCCGACGAATCAGAAAGAGGTGAGAGGATTCCTAGGGCACGCAGGATTCTATAGGAGGTTTATAAAGAACTTCGCAAGGATCGCTCAACCACTCACTCACTTATTGCATAACGATGTGGAGTTTGTTTTCGATGAGGAGAGCAAAAAAGATTTTCAGTTGTTGAAGGATAGGTTAGTTTCTGCTCCCATTATTAGAGCGCCCGACTGGAATCTACCTTTTGAAATCATGTGTGACGCAAGCGACTATGCCGTGGGAGCGGTGCTAGGTCAAAGAGTTGATGGGAAAAGCTACGTGATTTTTTATGCATCCAAGACGCTAAATCAAGCCCAGAAGAACTATGACACCACCGAAAAAGAAATGCTGGCGGTGGTATATTCATTTGAGAAATTTCGCCCGTACTTGCTGGGGTCGAAGGTGATCGTTTTCACCGACCACGCGGCCATTAAGTACCTGCTGGCGAAGAAGGAGTCTAAACCAAGATTAATCCGTTGGGTGTTACTTTTACAAGAATTTGATTAGGAGGTTAAGGATAATAAATGAACTGAGAACAAGGTGGCTGACCACCTTAGTCGTATTTTTCAAGGGGAGACCGAGGATAATACCAGATGCATTCCCCGAGGAACATTTGTATTATTTAGGGGAATTTCCTAGACATATCAAAGGGAAAAAATCATGGCGTTAACAGGTCTAGGAGATTCTGAGAAAGGTAAATGTCATCTAAACAATGAGCCATGGTTCGCAGACCTGGCAAATTACTTGGTCACTGGAGAGGTGCCTTGTTCGCAGGAAATCTCCCGGGCACAGAGAATGAAGCTCAAAAGCGAAGCCAAGTATTATTTCTGGGACGATCCGTATTTGTGAAGAATGCGAGCTGACCAAGTAATCCGGAGGTGTATCCCGGAGTGGGAACAGAGGGATGTACTAAATCATTGCCATGCCCTAGCTTGTGGAGGTCACTTTGGACCTAGGAAGACCGCAAGGAAGGTGTTAGATAGCGGTTTTTACTGGCCTACATTGCATAAAGATGCTTTCAAGTTTTGTCAGAACTGTGAGAGGTGTCAACAGACCGGGAGAATCTCCAGGAGGGACGAAATGCCACAAGTTCCAGTGATTGTGTGTGAGATCTTCGATGTCTGGGGAATGGACTTCATGGGACCATTTCCGTCTTCATACGGGAACGCATACATACTTGTGGCAGTTGATTATGTTTCAAAGTGGATAGAGGCCAAGGAGACCACATCTTGTGAAGCCAAAGAGGTAGCGAAATTCCTTAGGGCTAACATTTTTAACAGGTACGGAGTGCCCAGAGCTATAATATCTGACAATGGGACGCATTTCCGTAACCGGACTATTGAAGCTCTAATGAGAAAGTACGAAGTTCACCATCGCCTTTCCACACCATACCACCCTCAATCAAACGGGCAAGTAGAGATCTCCAATAGGGAGATAAAGGCGATACTGGAGAAGACGGTTAATCCGTCTAGGAAGGGCTGGAGTAAGAGGCTTGGAGATGCACTATGGGCTTACAGGACAGCGTACAAGACGCCTATTGGGATGTCACCTTATAGGCTTGTGTTCGGAAAAATGTGTCACTTGCCCGTGGGATTAGAACACCGAGCATATTGGGCGGTCAAGGAGATTAACATGAGACCCGAGTCCTGTGAGGAAGAGAGAAAATTGCAACTGCAGGAGTTGGAGAAGTTAAGGCTGGAGTCATATGAATCGGCAATGTGGTACAAAGAGAAAACAAGACTCTGGCATGACAAGAACCTACGGGTCAAAGAATTGAGAGTAGGTCAAAAAGTTCTCCTATTCCAATCCCGCCTAAAGTTGATGCCTGGTAAGCTGAAGTCTAAATGGACTGGACCATACACTATTGTGAGTCTTCGTGCAAATGGAGCAGTAGAGATCCAGGGAAGTACTTCAAACTCGACTCATTTTCTTGTCAACGATCATCGTGTGAAGGTATTTAGGGATAACTCGGAGATGTGTGTAGTGGACGAAATGCCACTACGCGCACTCCCTGATATCGTCTAAACGGTCAGGGAAGTGAGTGTTCTTAGAGATTTCCTAGGTCCAGTATCCAAGAAGTTTTACCATGACCTGACCTAGGGAATTTTGAGAACACTTGAACACAATTTGTAAATATTTAATTGTTTTAAGGAAAAAATCCAAACAAATGAAAAAAACAATCTTCCAAAAATATTTTCGGAAAACCAGACTCCTTAGGCATGATTTTGATACTGTCATACCCAAGACCCGGGGAGTCTGGCGTTTCATTTTTTTAGTTTGATTTTTTTTTAAGTGTGACTTTGCAGGAAGTATCTACTAGTGCAGGGAATTGAGGAGTAAATATTGGAGGGAGTTGGCACCGGTTCGGATTTCAAAAGCCACTTTTATGGAGAGGCGTACGGTCGCTAGCGTCATGCCTGCAAAACCGTCCTCTTCTATACCTATCAGCTAATAACCATGTGATGCTTTTTATTTTTCATTACTCACTCTCTCTCTGCATTCGAAATTCTCCAAATTTCTCTCTAGGTTTTCTTTCTCTAACCCTAATAAAAGAAAATTCCATCTGAGTTTCTGTGAAAATTTTGCAGAATTCTTCATGGACAACAAACAGAGTACCGGAAGCACTTCAAGATCCGTCGATTCTAACGCGGCGGCGTTCATGGCTGACTTACTACAAAAACTTGGGGGGCCGGAAAAAGCGATCGAGGCGTTTGCCATGTTCGCATCTGCGATGGGAGGAACCGTACCGGCTGTTTCAACATCTGCCGTACCACCACCACCGGAAACTTCAGGGGTTTCAACACCCCAACCAGAGTCCGTTGCAGAACCCACCACTGCCGTCCCGGAGACAACCGCCGCAGAAAAACACGAAGCAGAAGCAGATCTGGCGGCAGGGCTGGAACTATTGGCTAAAAGTGAACCCAGGTTAGATTCTGTCGTTGAGGGGGAACCCCCTGTTTTAAATGATGAAGTAGTTGGAATCTCTGAGGGGGTGAACCTTGTGCTTGCCACTGTGGATTTTGTTGAGAGAGAAACCCTACCTGAATCTGTGGGTGTGGATCATTCTGCTGTTGCTGATAGTCGTATTGAGGGGGAAACCCCTGTTTTTGAGAAGTTTGGAGAGGGGGAAACCCCTGGTGTTTGTGATACTGTTTTGAAGGGCAATGAAGCCCAAGAAAGTGTTAGTGAGGGGGTGACCACTGTAAAAGCAGTGGGTGTTAAAACCCACGACGAGGAAGGTTCGGTTGGGGTAGAAACCCCTATTTACATCGCGGGGGCAACCCCATTATTGATTGAGGAGGGAGAAGCCCTCGTTTCTGGAGATGTACAGGAACCCGTCAGCGATGGGATGAATTTGATGGTGGATCTGACTGATGTCCCCGACAGGACCGATTCACCGGTTGACGCAAGGGACGCACGGAGGCAAGCTCGTCGGCGTTTACGTGATGACATCGAGGAACACGTCCCGCAGACAGAAGAAGGGTCGCTGGGTCTAGAGACCGCAGCCCCTGAGCAGGTAATCTCTCCTAGACCTAGCGATGGGGAGAGCGACGAGGAGGAGCGCCGCCACGCGGTCGAGAGGAAGAGGAAAGGAAAACAGATTGCTCCTTCCTCGACCAAGAAAGCAAAAGGGAAGTCCGTTGAACCCTCTCTCCCTCCGCCTGCTAAGGTACCGTACGCTGCTGAGTCCGGAAGCCCTGATGGGTCCAGCGACTCTGAAAAGGAACAACAAGAAGAGCTCAACTTCGAGCCGACGGAAATCTGGATCACCAAGGAGCTGTTGGACAAGATGAGAAAGTTCACAGACCCAAAACGCACAACAATATATAAGGAAAAGAGTGCCGTGGGGAAGTATGCTAAATTCGGGAAAATGTACGATTCGGCCGAGCTTAAGGAGATCTCGAGCAACGATGAATTCCAATCGTATATCGACGCAATCGGTTTTGACTGGTTGCTTAAGCACAGCACCTCCGAAGTTCCAATAGATTTGGCACGGGAATTCTTTTCGACCTTCCGTTTTAAGTCCACCACTGACTTGGATGCCGAGTCCATCAACTTCCGCCTCTTCAATGAAGAGCATGTGATGACCATCCGTGAATGGACTCTACGGATGGGTCTGCTGATGCGCACAGAGGACGACGAAGGTTTATGGAACGAGAGAATGGTTGGTCCGCTGAAGTTCACGCCAGGTTTCAAGACACATAGTGCATGGGAGTTTGTGACTCATCCAAGGGTGGGTCAGTTCCAGACCAGCTTTTCGAAAGCCCACCATATCGAGAACAGGATCCTGAGGTTTGCCCAGACATTCATTAGCTATAATCTGATGGGCACCGCCAACAACGCCTTGACAACCCCCGACTTGTACTTTACTTGGTGTATGGCCACGGGAGTGCGTGTCCACTTGGGCTACTGGTTAGCCCAAGCTTGCCACCAAGTAACTGCCAACCTTTCCAGGCACCTATACACATGCCATCTTCTGGGGGCTTATTTGCAGCGCAATGTGATCATGAGGATCCACAAGTCTTGCCGGGAAGTGAAGATGTGTCTACCCCCGGAGGTCTTCAACATGGATTACTTCTTCAACAAGGGGCTGTTAATCACGCAGGGGAAGGAGGTCTGTTTTTACGAAGTTGGCAAGTCAGATGTGCAGGTAGAACAGGAAGCAGCGAGTGTGGAAGCAGGTAGCTGGATTGAAGTGGAAGAAATGAGAACGGAGGTTGGATGGATGAGATCCGAAATTAAAATGGTGAGAGAAGAGATCGTGGCCCTACGGGGTAAAGGAAATGACAATGTTGAGATTGAGAGAGTACGGAAAGAGGTCGCCGGAATGAGAACGGAGGTAGACGAGATGAAAAGAGAGATCGGGATGAGCAGAGAGGAGGTCTTGGCCTTAAAGGGGCGCATCACTGATCTGGTGGCAGCGTCGTCGAGGCACGCTGATAGGATGGGAGAGGCCATCTCTTTAATGATGACAATGATGAAGTGGTTGCGCGAGAAATTCCCGGACGCGCCAAAGTCACTTCCTGCACCTAGTGGCGGATCCATGGCGCTAGGTCCAGGAAATCTATCTATCCAGAAGCCGCCACAAGCCACCAAGCCTCTAACCACCCCGTCTTCCACTAGACCCGTGACCTTGAAGAAGACCGTACCCAGACAGACAGAAAAGATGACAGAGGAGCCGGAGTCGCCGGCAAGAAAGAAAGCTAAAGTAACCCAACAGGCCGTGCCGCCCAAGTCTGGCTCCCGAGGGGGCCAGATCCCGAATTGATTTCCCCCAACCCAAGTAACTTTTACTTTTCATCTTTTATTGCTTTCTGTTTATGATTATATGTGCCAGCATGCTTCGTTCTGTATCTATGTGTTGCTCCTTCCCACACTTAGCCCAATCTTTGGTCTAAGTGTGAGAAGGGGTTGTGCTATTTTTGCATGTTTGGTTTTGGTTGTTGAGCTTTCTCCCACTTAGCCCGGTGTACGGTCTAAGTGTGGGAAGTGTGTTTTATTTTTAGAATGTTGTTTGTTTGTTTTATGTTCTATTTTGTGTTGTTTATACTTCCCTATTTCCCCCTTCACTAGGATAGCTTGGGGACAAGCTTGAGTGAAGTGGGAGGGGGAGGGAATAGGTGCAGTATTTGTTTTGTTTTGTTTTTCTTTTTCTGTGAATGAGAGTCTTAGAGTCATCAGTTTTTTTTATTTCTGTGTGTTGCGTGTTGCATGAGCTAGTGGATACAATAAGGCAAAAATTCCCTTAGTAAGAGCAATTGAAGAAAGGATGCACGTCAACTTTGATGCATTTTTCCTTAATAAACTAAAAGCGGTTTGAATAAAGTAAGGACGATGGAAAATGCCTTAGATAACCTAGCTGTGCAGCCCTACTATAAAAGTGAGTTATAAGCCTAAACGCTTTGAGCTAACATGTGAAAAATGGGCAACCACTTGATGCTTAGGGAGTACAGTATAAAGGAGAAAAAAAGGGTTATGGAGGTATAAGCTGGACGAAGTCCAGGAACTGGTGGTATAAGCTGGACGAAGTCCAGGAACTGGTGGTACAAGCTGGACGAAGTCCAAGGGAGAAATAAAATAAAATTCAGAGGTATAAGCTAGACGAAGTCCAGGGGGAAATTGGGAAAAAGAAAAGAAAAAGACGGTTAACTACCTAAGGGCAGGAAGTAAAAAATTACCTGACCCAGGAATAAAAAAAAAGAGGATAGGGAAAAAGGAGATGATAGAAAGGAGAAACTCTCATAACCCAACGCATCAGTGGTGTAACTTTAACTTTGGAGCGTTTTGATCCTAACATCTCTGGTAAGGAATGAGTGATCGAGCGAACCTAACCGCTAGGAAATCCATAGGTTTCTTGACAAACTGACGGACCGTTTAGGTCGACGAAGGAAGAAGGAGAATTTGAAGACTGTAGACGATCAGAGAGAACTTAAGCTTGTGGGGACAGTCGCCTAAAAGTTGAAACTAGTGCATGCTTATTTGTTGTGTTTTGTGTTCTTTGTGTGTTCTTTTCTTTTCTGAGTCTGTAGTTGTCTAGGTTTAGGAGTCTGTTTTTGTGTTAGTGTCTTGTTTGTAGAGTCGTTCTTGGGAACCGTGCATAGAAATTCGCCTTATTTCTTTTTCTTGTCTTTATACTTGAGGACAAGCATTGTTTAAGTGTGAGCAGTTTGATAAGGCTAATTTCATGCATAGGTCTAAGGTTTTAATTCGTAAAATTTCTAGTTCTAACGCACGTTTTAAGCCAGGTGTGTGTAGATTTTCGCCAGGTCCAGTAAAGGAGGAGGACAGTTGCGTGGACCTAGGAAATAGGCGAATGAGTGGACATTACGCAGAAAATTGCTTGACGGAGGAAGCCTCGGAGGTGAAGGGTAGAATAGAGATTTCTACGAAGACTCTAGAAGGCTATGTCCGCGTCTATAAAAGGCAGAAGCATGCACGCTGGAGGGATCCTCTCGGTTGGAGGCCTCGCTAACAGCCTATAGCTTAGTTCACTTTTCACACACTTGGGTTCTTTTCGTGGGGAGATTCAGGGGGGTCATGCACTAGGGTTTACTTTGAGCTTTCATATATTTTCGATTGGGTTGTAACACCGTCCTTCGGTGGGGGCGAAGAAACAATTTAATTTCCGCTTTCATACTTTGCTGATTTTGCCGAGCTTCGTTGTTCGAAGCTCGGACCTCTGTTTGCTTTTGCCGCATATTCTCTTATTTTAATGCAAGTTTGATTTTCTGTTACGTCTGTATGTTGATTTTCGGAATTTTAGAGTTGGATTGTTCGAGTTGGGTGCGTTTCGCAATTGTTTTCTGAATTTATGCAGGTTTGTGGTTGGATCTGGGTGATCGGATTCTGTTTGTGGATGAATCGGAGGGTTGAGTTCGCTGGTGTTGTGGAGTTGTCTGTGATTGCTTGAATTCGGAGTTGATCAGAGCAGATCTGTGAAAACCGGAGTTATGGAGTCGATTGTGTTTGTTGTTGGGTTCGGATCGCTTGGATCCAAAGTGGATTAAGCACCCGACGTGAATCTGAGCAAGATTTATTTAATTTTATGCCTAGTTTACGTGTTTTCATTTCATTTCGCCTAGTTTACGTAGATCTGATGTATTTCTGGTTCATAGCAAGTTTTCGGCATCCAAATCTTTATATTCTGTTCGAATCTAGATATATGCTCTGTTTTCTCAATTTGCGTGCTTGAATCGGTTAGGAAATTGCATGCCGTTGTTAGTTGGAGCATGAGTTTGTTATTTGCAGCTTTAGCCGTACTTGCTATATTTGGAGTCATGGTCCCCACTGTTTTATTTTCCCTGTCTAGTCTTAGTTAGTTAGTCGTTTACTTAATCTAGGAAGTAAAATGTGTCTCTCAGTATTGAAGTCTGATTCTATTACATTTTCTGTGTCTTAGGTCTAGCATTTACATTTCGTGCCTAGATCTAGAGGTAGTTAAAATTCTCAACCCTTTTGCGTGGCAGCAGCCACTTGTTTCCAGAGTCTCTAAGCACTACTTCACGAATCCATCTTCGTGGGATCGACCCCGCTTCCCTATGCTAATTTATAGTATTCGGGTTGAGGGATTTATTTTTGAAGGGGAGTCGAGTGTGTCCAACGACAAAAATACTCTGTGTTCTCTTGAGTTCCTGGACCTGGTGATCCAGTGGATTTAAGGAGCGTGGTGTCTTGACCGAGCACTTGCATTAGTTTTCTCTGTGCACACTTGCTTACTCCGTGTGAAACCACACTACTACCAGATCGTAGCCCTTCAGTGATAAATGTCCAATCTGACCCATGTACAACTCCTTGTGTCGAAATTGGCCACCAACATGTTAAATCTCGAAAATCAGTCCCCAAATTGCCTGAAATATAATATGTCACCCCAAATCCTTTTGCTCCCTTAGAAAAAATTTCAATTTCTTGTATGGCTCAAAGTAGAACCGACCCTGAGGAGAGTGGATGGATATTTGATTGTGGGGCTACAGATACGATGTCATATGATAAAAATGATTTTTCAATGTTGGATGAGGCAACTAAAAGTTCAATCCAGACCGTCGATGGGGAATTAACTGTCGTTGGTGGGAGTGGGACCAAAGAAATTTCGCCGACCCTAAAACTCTCCAACTGCCTCTATGTGCCCAAATTATTCCATAAACTTATGTCCATTAGCCATGTGACTAAAGAGCTCAATTGTACATTACTGATGCATCCTAATTTATATGTGTTACATGATATCAGGACGATGAGGATAATTGGGCATGGCACTGAGAATCAAGGTCTTTAATACGTGGATGAGATTACTCAACAAGGTGGCACCGTGATACTTGCTCACGGATCTGCTAACCGAGAAGCCTGGTTGTGGCACCGCAGATTGGGACATCCTTCCTCGGGTTATTTTAAAGTTCTTTTTCCCAAATTTTATATGTTTAAAGACACTTTGTGTGAATCTTGTGTTTTGGCGAAAAGCCACATACAGTCTTTCAAGTCTAGTGAGACTCGAGTTCAAGATATTTTTCCTTTAGTGCATGCTGATGTGTGGGGCTATGCGCCTATTATTTGTGATCACGGTTTTAGATACTTTCTCATATTTGTGGATGATTGCACGATATTAGATTGGATATATTTTTTGAAAAAATAAATTTGAAGTTTTTGAAAAATTTGTCCTATTCTTCACTATGATTCAAACACAATTTCAAACTCCTATTAAAATTCTTCGATCTGATAACGGTAGGGAGTTTGTTAATAAGCCGATGGCTGAGTTTTTTAGGAGTAAAGGTTTAATTCATCAAACAACTTGCCCTTATACCCCTGAACAAAATTGAGTGGCAGGGCGAAAAAATAGGTTAATCTTGGAAGTCACTCGTGCTCTGTTTTTCGATTCAAATGTTCCAAAACTTTTGTGGCCAGAAGCTGTTGCCACTGCCGTGTATCTAATAAACCGCTTCCTACAAAAATTTTGGGAATGAAAACCCCCTTACAGGTTCTTTCAGCCCTAGCTAAAATTCCCGAACCCCTCACGCTTCCCCTCCGTGTCTTTGGCTGCTCTGTTTATGTGCATATTCCCAAACATGAAAGAAGTAAATTTTCTGCGTGTTCTCTTAAATGTGTTTGTTTGGGGTATGGGATTAACCAGAAAGGGTACCGCTGCTATGACTCGGTTTCTAGGAAAATAATAACAACCATGAATTGTAATTTCCTAGAATATGAATATTTTTTCCAAGCCTAGACTCGGGTTTAGGGGGAGAGTGTTGATAGCCATGGGGAGAATTCGAGTGATAGCATTAGACCCCTTAGTTGGGCTGCGTCACCACAATTAGGCAACTCAACAGTGGAACTAACAGAGCAAGCTAGTGTCACCGCCGAGCCTATCTCGTCTACTGTGGAGCCTCCTCAGCCGGCTACACCGCAGTTAAGTCCTCCTCCAGTGATATCCAAGGTAATTCCTGAAACCAGCTCAAATAGTACAATTGTTATTCCTAACGACTCAGGTGAAAAGGAAAATGCAGCAGTTGACTGTGACACAGGCGGTACATACTTCCACCAAGAAGCACTCGTGGGATACCGGCTAAGCGCTACAGCCCTAAGATGAGTAGCTCGAGAAGCCGATATTCGGTGGCGAATCTGGCTAAGGCTAATTTGAGTGAGATGGCGAGGGAGTTTGCAGCAGCCCTTTATGAAGAGAGGAGCTCCCTCGAACAGCGGAAGAAGCCATGAAAGTTGCCCATTGGAGAGAGGCGATCCTAGTGGAAATGAAAGCTCTAATGAAGAATAAAACATGGGAAGTATGCCGGAAACCGGATGGAGTCCGGACTGTGGGGTGTTGGTGGGTCTTCACCATAAAAAGGAGGCCATATGGATCGATCGAACGGTATAAAGCAAGATTGGTGGAAAAGGGATACACCCAGACATACGAAGTTGACTATGCTGAGACATTCTCGCTTGTTGCAAAGATGAGTACTATTCGGGTATTGTTCTCTATAGCGGCGAACAGTGAATGGTCACTACACCAGTTTGATATACCAAATGCATTCCTACATGGGGAATTGTCGAAGCCTATTTACATGGAGGCACCGCCGGGTTTTACGTGAGAATTCGAGGGAGGAAAAGTGTGTAAGCTGAAGAAGACTTTGTATGGGCTCAAACAGTCACCTCGAGCATGGTTTGGGAGATTCACGGAGGTAATGAAGAAATATGGGTACAAGCAAAGCAACTCAGATCACACACTATTCTTGAACAAAAGAGAAGGGAAGATCACTTGCTTAATCATTTATGTTGATGATATGATACTCACGGGAGAGGATGAGGATGAGATCAATCAGTTGAGGAAGAATTTGTTTGCCGAATTTCAGATGAAGGACTTGGGCTTACTCAAGTATTTCCTGGGGATAGAAGTACTAAGGTCAAGAAAAGGGATCTTCATCAGCCAGAGGAAGTATGTGCTCGATCTTCCGGCAGAAACGGGTCTACTTGATTGCAAGCCGGCCGACACTCCTATGGTGCAGAACCATGGTCTCCAAATAATCGAAGGGGCCGAATCAACCCCTCGCACAAGGTACCAACGTCTAGTGGGGAAGATGGTCTATTTGTCCCATACCAGACCTGACATTGCTTATGCAGTAGGAGTGGTTGGCCAGTTTATGCATGCACCTCAAGCGACTCACTGGGAAGCATCTTTGAGGATCGTTCGTTACCTAAAGGGAACACCGGGACATGGGATTATGTTTGAAAAACATGGACATCTGGAAATTCATGGCTTCACTGATGCTGATTGGGCTGGAAATCCGAATGATAGAAAGTCGACTGTCGGATATCTTACCTTTGTAGGGGAATCTTGTCACTTGGCGGAGCAAGAAGCAAAAAGTAGTGGCCCTGTCGAGTCCTGAAGCTGAATTTTGAGGGATTAGGAGTGGGCTGACTGAGATCCTATGGCTGAAGAGGTTGATGACAGAGCTGGACTTGGTGTCACATGGGTCATGTAAACTGTTCTGCGACAACAAGGTGGCAATTAGTATATCTAAGAACCTTGTCCAGCATGATCGAACGAAGCATGTCCAGGTAGACCGACACTTCATCAAAGATAACACTGAAGCTAAGATAGTGGAAATTCCTTTTGTTAGATCTGAAGACCAACTGGCAGACATCCTCACAAAGGCTGTAGATTCAAGAAGCTTCTATGGAGTATTAGACAAGTTAAGAATGGGTGATCTCATTACTTAACTTGAGGGGGAGTGTTGGAAAGAAATCAATCAATATTGATATGATCTCATAAATTAGGGAACTTAGTCTTGTATCTTCCTTAGAAGCTTGGACTCACAATTGTCTTTAATACATGATCTAAAAAAGGGGATCAGCCTTTAATGATCAATATACCTCAGTAACATTTATAAGAGACAAAACGCACATAGAGAGACAAAACGCACATAGAGACAAATAAAAAGGACGAAAAAGATTTTAAACTTTTAAAAAACGACAAGTATAAAAGAACAATAAAAATATGAAAGCACATAACCCTAGGACCGAACTAGACACAAGACTGACCGGACCTTGTCTCTTACAAATAGAACTTCTTGAGGTTGGAAATATGTCATGTTCGGGGTACTTGTTCTCCTGACATGTGAGTCAATTTATAAGACCCTTTTCCCAGGACTTCTGACACCCGATACGGACCTTCCCATGTGGGTTCAAGTTTGCCCAGCTTTTCTCTCTTTCATACGGATCTCCCACTTGAAACTGCAGCTTTTTCACCCTTTGGTTATAATACCGGGTTACTTGCTCCTTGTACTTGGCTTCTTTTATGAAGGCCAATTCTCTTCTTTCTTCGGCAAGATCTAGTTCGGCTCTCAGTCCGTCGTCATTAAGTTCTGTTGAGAAATTAAGGGTTCGGGGGCTGGGTATGCCGATCTCAACCGGAATTACGGCTTCAGTGCCGTACACTAGACTGTACGGAGTTTCACCGTTGGAGGTTTTTGGTGTAGTTCGGTAAGACCATAGGACTTGAGGAAGATTTTCTACCCATTGTCCTTTGGCTTGTTCTAACCGAGCTTTTAATCCTTTCACCAAATACGGTTTGTTACTTCCGTTTGTCCGTTTGCTTGTGGGTGAGAGACCGAAGTGAACCGCTGTTGAATATTCAACTCTTGGCACCAATTCTTGAATGTTTTGTCAGTAAACTGAGTCCCATTATCCGAAATGAGGATATGGGGTATGCCAAATCGGCAAACTATGTTCTTCCAGACAAAATCTAATGCCTTTGAGCTCGTTATCGTAGCTAATGGTTCAGCCTCCACCCACTTTGTGAAGTAATCCACGGCAACGATCAAGAATTTCATTTGCCGGGGAGCTTGTGGTAGTGGTCCTACTATGTCTATGCCCCATTGCATAAAAGGCCAAGGGCTTTGCATAGCACATAGATCAGTCTGCGGCATCCTTGGGATATTTGCATGGATTTGGCATTTCGTACATTTCTTAACTAGCCGTACTGCTTCTTGTACCAAAGTTGGCCAATAATATCCCCATCTCAGAACTTTTTTAGCTAATGCTCTAGCTCCGATGTGGCTACCGCAAGATCCTTCATGAACTTCTCTAAGGATGTAATCCGTCTCTTCTGGTCCTACACATCGCAATAACGGTTGAAGGTAGGACTTTCTATATAGGACTCCTCCATGAAGTTCATACCGACGTGCTCGGCATGTGATTTTCCTTGCTTCTCTCTTATCCTCGGGCAGTTGTCCTTGATCTAGATACTTTAATATTGGCGTCATCCAGTTTGGTGAACTGGTTACTGAGTGTACTTTAGCTTCATCAATGCTTCTGTGCGGTAATTCCTCCACCTTTGAGCTCGGATATGAGGCCAACTTACTTAAAGTATCTGCTCGGCTATTTTCCGCTCTGGGAATGCGGATTATCCGAAAATAAGAGAAATTTCGGCTAATACTTTGCGCTTTGTCCAAGTATTTTTTCATCCTTTCATCACGGGCTTCACTTGTACCCAGCATGTGATTCACTATGACTTGTGAATCACAATGAATTTTGAGAGATTTGACAAGTAGACGTTGCGCTAACTGAAGTCCGGCAAGAAGGGCTTCGTATTCGGCTTCGTTATTAGTGGTTGGGAATAAGAACCGAAGTGAATAAGTTACTTCGTGTCCGTCGGGAGCGATAAGTAGAATACCAGCTCCACTTCCTGTCTTATTCGAAGCTCCATCCACGAATCCAATCCAACAGTCCGGCGGCTCTACTTCGGGTTTCTGGGGCAGTGTTAGTTCATCATTGGTAGGATTTTTCTGTTCGGCAATAGTAGGGATTGCCTGATCGAACTTTACCTCTACAAGAAAATCTGCCAAGGCTTGTCCCTTGATGGCTTTCCGAGGTAGATATTCTATTGAATGTTCTCCCAACTCTATGGCCCACTTGGCAATTCTGCCCGATGCTTCGGGCTTAGTCAAAACTTGCCGAAGTGGAAGATCGGTTAAGACGCACACTTTGTGAGCATAGAAATATGGCCGCAGTCTCCTTGCTGCATTTACTAATGCCAGAGCAATTTTTTCCAGAGGTTGATACCTTGTTTCGGGACCTCTTAATGCTCGGCTTGTAAAGTAGATAGGACGCTGTTTTAGGCCTTCTTCTCGTACAAGCACCGCGCTAATGGTTTGATCTGATGCTGCTAAATATAAGAATATCACTTCGGCATCTGTTGGAGCAGAGAGAATAGGAAGTTCGGTTAAATAACATTTGAGTTCGTCAAAAGCCTTCTTCTGTTTGGCTCCCCACTCAAACTTTGGTGCCTTCTTCAAAACATTGAAGAACGGCATTTGCTTCTCGGCTGCTTGGGAAAGGAATCTATTCAGTGCGGCTAGACATCCAGTTAGCCTTTGCACATCATGTATGGACTTCGGCATTGCCATGTTCTGAACAACTTGAACCTTTAGGGGATTTGCCTTGAGTCCTTCCTTTGAAACCCAACAACCCAGAAATTTTCCCGAATCTACCAAAAAGGTACATTTTTGGGGATTGAGTTTGAGGTTGGCTTTTTTGAGCACGTCGAGAGTGGATTTGAGATTGTTTTCGTACTCCGAAGTGCTTCTGCTTTTAACAACTATGTCGTCAACATATACTTCAACCTCTTTTCCGATCAGGTGCCGAAATAGCTTATCTACCATCCTTTGATATGTGGCTCCGGCATTCTTTAAACCAAATGACATCTTTTTATAAGCAAAAATACCGAAGTCAGTAATGAAATCCGTTTTTGAAGCATCATTCTCATCCATTAAAACTTGGTGGTATCCTTTATACAAATCAAGAAAACAGAAAATTTCGAAGCCTATCAAAGCTTCTACTTTTTTATCTATGTTGGGAAGGGGGGTAGCAATCTTTAGGACAGTGCTTATTTAGATCTGTAAAATCTATGCACATCCGCCATCCTCCTTCTTTTTTCTTGATCATCACAGGATTGGTCACCCAAGAAGGATATTTTACTTCAAATAATACATCCGCTTTCAGTAATTGGCGGACTTCGTCATGGATGACTTGATTTCTTTCTGCCGCAAAGAGTCTTTGCTTCTGTTTTATAGGCCGGACTGAAGGATCAATATTTAACCGATGTGTAATTACCTCGGGAGACACTCCAGTCATGTCCAACGGAGACCACGCAAAGACATCTTTGTACTCTTTGAGGAGCTGGATGGTCTTTTCCCGGAGTAGAGGTGTTCCCGTGAAACCGATCTTGACCGTTCTGGATGGATCATCTTCGTATAACTGAACTTTCATCGAGTTCGGCTCCGGTGTGACTTCGTTCATTTCGCCTGCCTCTGACTCCGGCTGCTGTGATTGCTATGCTTGATGGTGCCGATCTGATTGTTCGGCACTTTTAAGCGCAATCTGCAAACATTCTTTTGCTCTCTTTTGATCACCTCGGATGACTGCTATCCCTCCTTTAGTGGGGATCTTGATTGTGAGGTGATAAGTAGAGCAAATGGCCCGAACTGTGTTGAGCCAGTCTCTTCCCAGTATAATGTTATACGGGGATCGAGCTTTTACCACAAAAAACTCGATCATCGTACTGGAGCTAGTAGGCGCTCTTCCTACCGTAATCGGAAGGCTGATAATACCTTCAGGGCGGGTGTCCTCCTGGGCGAAACTTTTCAGAGGAAGTGGGGCCGGACTGAGCCGAGCTGGATCCACTTCCAGTTTATCAAAACATTCTTTAAAAAGAATGCTAACCGACGCTCTTGTATCCACAAACACTCTGTGGATCAGTTTGTTTGCCACTCCAGCTTGAATGACAATAGCGTCTTGATGAGGAGAAATGGCCGGGACGGGATCTGCATCTGAAAATGTAATTACTTCCTCCTTCTTCAGCCTTTTATGTGTTGGCTCCTCTCGGTTGAAGCCTCTGCGCTCTGATTTTAGAGACGATTTAGTCTTCCCGGCTGGGATAGCGTCAATAGTCTGGATTACTCCATCATATTGCGGCTCGTCATCGTCTTCGGGATCCTGTTGCCTTTTAGGATCCTGAGGAGCGCAGTTCGCACTTCTCTGTTTTTTATTCTTTTTCGCCGGCTTGCTTTGGTATTTTTTTAACGTCCCTGCTTTCACAAGAACATCAATACCTGCTGCCAAATTTCGGCACTCCTCGGTATCGTGACCGTGGTCTTGATGGAAGGAGCAATATTTATCCTGACTTCGGCGCGTGGCCGATTTCGTCATCTGCTTTGGTTTTTCGAACATATCAGAATGCAGTTCGAAAATTTCCGCTCTCGACTTGTTCAATGGTACGAACTGAGCGGGGGGTTTCTCAAGATTGAGACGTGGTCCCAACCTGTCTTGTACCGGTGCCCTTTGAATTCTTTCAAAAGGAGTTCGGCGAGGATGCCCCTGATCGCTATGATCGGGCTTCCTCTTGTCTCCTCTGGAAGAGCTGTCTAAAGACCGTTTTCGACGGTCTGCCTCATCAGCCCGAGAAAACTGGTCCGCAATGTCCCACATCTCTTGAGCTGTTTGCGGACTGCATTCAACGAGCTTTCTGTAGAGAGCTCCTGGCAGAATTCCATTTTGGAATGCCGAAATGACAAGTAGATCATTGAGATCATCTACTTGTAGGCATTCCTTGTGGAATCTTGTCATGAAGTCGCTAATCTTTTCATCGCGACCTTGACGTATAGAAAGCAGCTGAGCCGAAGTGATTCGGGTTTCCTCTTTCTGGAAGAACCTCCTATGAAAAGCATCCATTAGATCTCTGTAAGATCTAATGCTGCCTTGAGGGAGGCTATCAAACCACCTTCTTGCGTTCCCGATGAGCAGCTCGGGAAACAGCTTACACATATGAACCTCATTGAGACCTTGGTTCGCCATATTATACTGATAGCGTCCCAGGAAATCATGAGGATCCACTAACCCGTCATAAGTCACTGACGGAGTTCGGTAATTCTGTGGCAACGGAGTTCTGGTGATATCATCCGAAAATGGAGTCTTCAGCGCTCCATACATAGCGAATCCGACATCTCTACGGTATGGTGGAGATGGAGTTCTCCTGTGATTTCGGTAACAAGGAGGAGAAGGAACATATCGGTGGTGAGGATTCTTTCTCCTGGAAGATACGACACTACTGCGGTAGTGACTTTCATGTCTGGAGGGGGAGGGAGAATCCGCCGTTTTCTTCTCCGGCTTCTGGCTCTTTTGCAGGAATGTTAAGAACTCATCCTGCTTCTCAGCCAAGAACAACTTGACAGCCTCATTCAAAGCGAGCTGCTGGGGAGGCTCGGTGCGATGACTTTTTGAGTGGTTTGTTCTTTCACCGTGAGAACTGGAGGCAGATTTCTCCCGAGGCTGTTTTTCCAGACCTACGGGCTGGACTAGCTTCCTCACGTTCATCACGGACGGAAGTATGGGTATTATGTGATCTGGTACGCATTTTTGGTGGAAGAGGATCAAAAACTCGCTTTTATCACAGTTTTGGTTCTCTGTTTCCCACAGACGGCGCCAGTGATGATGTGGCGAATTTTTGATGGGAATAAATGCAAGTAATAAAACGATCACAACTCGGAAAATTACGTGGTTCGATTTACTGAGGTAAATCTACGTCCACGGGAAGAAGAGAGGGCAAATTTGTATTGCTTGGTCTCGCTTACAGATTACAATACTGATTTGCTATAAGATTCAGGATCTAGAGAGCTTAACCCTGGTCTATCTGATCTAAGTTCTATTTATACATTCGAACTAAGATCGTGGTTTGCAGCCCTGGTAGGGGGGTTGATAACTGCTTAATACCACTAAATAGATCGTGGGTGTAATGGAGGTCGTGGAGGTCCTGCATGGGTCCACTATCTCCTTGTTCGGTCGAATACTGAGACCGAACTGCTGAACTTTGCCGATCAGCTTTTGCCGATCTGAGAGTTGAGCTCGATTGGTCGGCTTTTACCGAGCTATAGGCTGTGACCGAACTCTTTGGTTGTGCCGAACTGATACTCTTTCTTGGGTTTTGGGCTGATGGGCCGTCACTGCTATTGGGCTCGCAATTATTGTTTAGTTGTTTAGTTCGTATCCCATCAGTATCAGAATAGATCACCGAATGTGTGCTAAGTTTAACTGAACGGGCAATATATCAAGACTAAAATTGAAAATTATTTGATCTTACAATATATCTGAACTTTAAATTTGTAACAGTTCGGTAGAGGATTGATTCAATCCGATCTATAAAAAGAAGTTTAACCCCTCTAAGGTTATCTTGGAGGGTTTGAGGGATGATGTAGGCAAACGAAGCAAAAGAGAGAACTAAATATAAGTCTAATGAGACATAAATTGGTTTTAGGATTAGGATAGAACCTTATGGATTTAATTATATTAAATTAAAAACGATACACTTAGATGAGAACAGGTTGAAAATGAAATAGGGTTTGAAATTTCGTTCACGACAATCTTTGTTCTTGTGGTTTTGGTGTTTGTTTAGTGAATAGGCTTTCCCAAGGGCTACTTTAGTATGAGAGGTAAAAAACAAAGGGTTTGGGATGAGTACAATACCGATAAGGAATTCCTATATTTGTGAAATAAGAATTATGAAATGGTTTTCTATTATTCCATATCTGGCATTAAAGGGGGTTTGGATTTTGATTGAACCAGACCAAATTTCATCAATGGATGTGATATGCCTGCTAATCATTTTCATAAGAAAAAATACATGTCCTCATAAATAATTAAAATCTCCTATAGCACTATATTTAAATTGGGGACGGATTTTATATGTTAATCTACAAAAAGTTGTTAAAGAAAAACTTAAATAGAAGAGAAATGAATTTAGAGTTGTTGTGCTTTGATTTTTGTAAGAGAGAAATTATGAAATAAACAATCAAAGTCACGATCAAAACAGGTGGAGGGTGGTTTCAGCTTTGTGGTAAGAGGAAGACTCTCCATGCACGCAATTTTCGTCATTTGATTGTAAAATTTGCATGGAAAATTATATAGGTTGCATATCTATTTTTATAGATATGGTCACTAGTTGCATTAATTATCTGTCATAAATACTTTTTTACGTACGTACCATCATACCTAATTAATCCTTTCACATTTTTCCAATTTTTATTATCGTAGTCTACACTCTACAGGCTATATATATAGCTTATATTTGACACGAAAATAAAATGCATCTACGGTCTACCGATCCATATAAAATATTGTTATTTGATTAGAGTTTAAATTTAACTCAAGACAACTTTTGGTTTCGGTTAAAACATATCCAAGGGAAATGGTAAATAGAGAGATAAAAAGAAATAACTATCATATTTACCTTTTCTTGATAAAATTTCATGCTTCAATGGAAAATGTATTTGGAGAGGTATTATACTTTCTTTCATTTTGAGAAGGTATCTTTATCTCTTCTTGTAAGAAAAAGTAAAAAGTTAATTATTTTTATTTGTCTTCTTAATTTACCTTCTTCTCTTGGAGTCCATTACTTTTTAAGAATGTATAATTACCTTTTTGAGAAGGTAAATGAAAAATATACCTTCTCAACTTACATTTTCCCCTTGGAGATGCTCTTAATAGCATCCATAATGGATGCCCTAGTGGGCACCCTAGTGGTTGTCACATCAACATTTTTTAGTCCGCCCCTTCTTTCTGCAATGGTTTCGCCTTAGTGTTCGCCCTATCAATTAAACTCAATTTTCATTTAATTTTTAATATTATTATTTTTTATTTTTTTTAATTACAAAAATACCAAAATATATTACTCCCTCCGTCCCTGAAATTTTGTCACATTTTTCCATTTCCATCTGTCCCACAAATTTTGTCACATTTCACTTTTTACCATTTTTTGTAGTAGACCCCACATCCCACTTAACTTATTCTCGCTCACATTTTATTATAAAACTAATATATTAAAAGTAGGACCCACGCCCTATCAACTTTTTCAACCCACTTTCCATTACATTTCTTAAAACCCGTACTCGGTCAAACTGTGACAAAATTTGAGGGACGGAGAGAGTATATTACACACACAAATTTTAAAAAATAATTACATTACTTAATTAAAAAAAACTACATCATACTTAACTAAAAAAACTACATTACTAAACTAAATTACTAAATTAAAAAAAAAACTACTAAATTAATAAAAACCTAACTAGTCATCTAAATCTAACTTCTTGCTCATATTCTTGATCATCTTCTCCAGCCTCAGTCGTTTTTCCGGACCAGATTCGGTATGAAGGTTGTTTTGTGCGTCAAGTATAAACATATACTCGCACACCTCGCGGAAACCACCGAACTCCTGGAGCGCTGAGGCCACGTGCTGAGTAGACGGAGGAGGCGCAGCCTGCCAGGGAGCCGATCCAGACGCGAGCGCCTTCCCTTTGGCTTGGGCTTTGGCAGTTTTGTTGCTAATGGGACATAAGTAGACGTAGGCGTGCTGGAACTCTCTTCCTGCTCAGCGTTGAGATCCACTGGCGATGGGCTGCTGCTTGTGTAACCGTCAATGGCGTTGTTTTTCGTCCGCTTCGTAGCTGAGGATGTGGCCGGTATTCCTCCGTCGAACTTCAGCTTGTCCTTCAAGATCAACCAAATGTTGTAGAACTTGAACTGCTCGTACTTCGACTGGTAAGTGGCCATCGACTTCTGGTTGACATCTCTCACCCTGAACTTCGTGTAAATATCCTTGAAGTTGTTGACATGGAGCTTGATCTGATCCTAACACTTGCGGAGCTGATCCTTGCTTCGCTTGTACGCCCAACTCAGCTTCACCAAGTTGTATCTGGCCTCAATGCGATCCCACATCCTGCCCGAAGTCTGGTTGTTGGAGTTTATCGAATCCTCCGATATATCGACCCAACACTGAGCCACCTTCATGTACTCCTGTGGGTGTAGTCAGCACGCCCCACGGCGTACTCATCATTGGGATTGTTGGATGGGAGTGGGACTAGGATGGCTGGCGCCTTTTCCTTCCGCACCATCTTCTTCTTCATCCTCGACAGCTCAGGAGCAGGAGGTTGCCCACAACTAGGCTCCATTTCCTCAACCTGGTAGGCGTCTGTGTTGAAGAACGGATCGAACTCAGAGTTTGAAACGAAAGTGGACCCTACAAATCCAGAAGTCTCGACCCGGTAGTCTTCGTGGCCGGGCCAATGGACACCGCCACCAAACATCGGCATATCGTAGTTAACACTATGCGGCTTTGAGAATTGACTTGGATCCATTCTTGAAAGTGTGAAAGTGAGAAAAGAAAAGAGAAATAGAGTAGAGTAGGGAATATTGTGTGAAAGTGTGTGAAAAGTGAATGAGGATGGAGTATTTATGAATGTTTTAAAGAATAAAAAAAATTAAATTGCAAAATGCGTCGAGATCGGGCTCGTCCGCGATCGTCCATGCCCCTGCAATGGTTGGACGGGGATTGGGCGACGCGTCGGGCGCCCGACCCAGGCGACCGAACTTTCGGTCGTCCCACTCATCCGCCTGATCGGTCGTCCGCCTGCAATGGGCGGACGATGGCGGACGAGCCCGATATTGGTGGATCGGGCGGACGATCGGGCATCCATTGTGGATGTTCTAATACCTCATTCGTTGGACACGAGTTTTAATGTATAATCAATAAAGTAAAAGAGATAAAAAAAAAAGAAAAAGTAATTACAGTACTATTAGTGGAGAATAAATCTTAACTCATTAGAAAGATGAGTTTCTAAACTTAGAAAATACATACTTATATTTTATGGGATATATTAAAATAAAACAATGCATATCTTATTAAATGAATGAAGTAGAACTTATAAATATGACTCTTGAGGTACTCTACTTATTGCCAATAAATAGCCACGTGGATAATGAAAGAGCCATTGTATCCGAAATGTCCTTATTTATAAATGAGTAGTGATAAATTAACAAAAACTGTATATACAAAATATGATATTTTAGGTATTTTACATTGTACAATAAATTTATAATGAGTTATGAATTTGATATATTACATATTTATCCTTACATGACCATTTAAGAAAGTATAAGTTTCCAAACTGAATATGTAGTGATTTAGGAAAAGATTAATATGTCTTCCTCATTGTATCTAGAGATTAATATAATTTCTTAATTTACATGAAGGGTGTAGGCAACGAAATTAAATTTCTGCTTCCATTTTTCAGTATAATGGTCTTTTTAATTATTTATTATTCATTATACAGCAGTTTCCTCATTATCTGTATATTTCAAAATACAAAATTAAATATGTTACATAATACTAGTAAAACAATAATTATTTATTATTAAATAATTATTATGATTATAATTACTATAAAATTGACTACATCCATATATATTTTTCTTAGTGCTATCCCCAACTAACTAATTATGATTATTAATCAATTTACTTGTATGCTCTATATCTCCAATAAAAATTTATGATACACAACTAAATAGAGAGTATATAATAGTTAAAAATAACTTAAAATAAGTGATAGTTATTGAAAGAGCAGGTTTGCGTAGGTGTCGTTCAAATGAGGATGTATCCTACTGATCAGGATGAAATAATCCCCTGCTAAGCCTAAAACCTGGTATCAATATTTCCTCAACCCTCTTCTACTGGGTAGTATAGTGAAGGTAGGGGTCGAATCCCGCAGAGATGGTGACGGTTGGAGTGATTGTGGTGATATTCTGGAGGGTTTGGTTAGCTACCACGCTTTGGGTTGAGACTTATCTAGACTGAATTTAAGGTGGTACTCTACTGACTAGGAGGTGGGAAAGGTGTTGGACAGGCGGCTGTGTACGTGGAAAGTGGAGAACATGGTTTTCAGGAAGTATATGGAAAGTACTAGTTTACTATAAAAGGTTAAACAGAATATCAGAGGAAAAGAGGTAGTTAGGAGACTAGACTGACAGATCTGTAGGGTACCAGCTGAAAAGGTAGAAAAAGTAAAGGACAAAAGCAAAAGTAACTAAAAAGTAAAAGTGGTCCCAAACTTGAATGTGGATGTTATCTTCTTCAACATGAATAAACTCAGATCAACAATCTCAGATTTCATGAACGAGAAACACAGATTAACAAACTTCACAGCTCAGATCTACAATTAAAACTTCGAATCAAAAGATCGAACACTGAAACTGCAATTATGCTTACTGGTCAACATGCAGGGTGGCAGAAATCACGTAAACTGGGTTTTCACACTTAACTAATTCAGATCTAAAATCTAACAGCTATCTAGACTTGCAAACTCAGAGAGATTTACTACAGAAGTTAAAACATGCGATTCCACACTTGAAATTACTGTAACAACTAGATCTAAGCTATCTAGGCAGAAGGAAGCGAAAACAAACATGAACCGATGCTGGAAAACAACTTCATAGCATTTAGAAAACGTTTGGATCACAACCAAGACTTCAAAATAAGCAAAATACTAGAAATGCGAAAGATCTAACGTAGAGAAAAAAACAAGATTAACGAGAAAGCAAATAAAGATTGTTTTTGTCACTCCGGATGATGGAACTGCTAACTACGATCGTGCTGACTGGAACGAGAGAATGGAACTTCGGCGAACTTCTGGAACTCAGGTGATCATTGGCTGCGGCGAGCAATAAGACTCTGGACTGGGCTGAAGGACTGAACTACCGAGAGAATTCTACCTAAGAGTGATGATGATGAATGAGTGTCTCCTTTCCTCTTTTCTCTCTCCAAGTGGCTTCCTTTTATAGGGAGGCTTACCCTTGATTTTAGGGTAAAACCTCGTGGCGAGATGACTTCTTTGCCCTTAATTGTGGTTGATCAGTCTCAGCTATCCTTCTTCTCCATCTCGAGCCATTTTTGCATGCATACTGGTCAGTATGTAATCGTTCTGACGCCCTTTTCACCTGAAGTATCTGAAGCTTTGCCTACTGGCTAGAACACTCAACCTGCACACTTTGAGCAACTGTTTTGCAGATATAATCAATTATGCACATCATACTGACCAGTAACCAAGGCTTAGAATACGACTTATCAAACTGCTCACACTTACCACATGCTTGTCCTCAAGCGTGAAGAACAAACAAAAAGAAGTAAGTCGAATTCTAGCCTGGTTACTCCCCTGACCGACTCTATCCTACCCTAGACTCTAACTATGACGCAAAGAAAAAACACATAACAAGACAAACACATAAAAGAAAACTAAAACACTTAGACACATTAACACAGTAATTGGGCTATATTTTCAACCATCCCTCCCCTCGGGATCAGGTGCGATCCGGCCTTAGACAGCCTTGAACTTCCGCCGCCCCTCTTTTCTCTCCCAGTCAGTATATCCGCTCGTCAGGATCGCCCACACCTCTCGGCCAAACACTAGGTTCACTCAGTCACTCATAACTCACCAGGAATGTTAGGACTGTTTTTCTCTCAATATGCTCAACCACGATTGCTTCAGACTTAGATCTCACGTGCAGCTACTGAAGGGCTTAAAGGTTTGTAACGGGGCTATTGGTTTGTAATATTTTGGGGTGGATGTTCCTAAGGCTCTAGGTTCAAAATTTCTACTTTATTGAGGTGGGGGGAACTGTGTGCACTTGGGCCTCTGGTTAGTTGCTTTTCTTGGCTGGCGCTTCTGGTTTTGATCTCCAACTGGTCAGTAGCTTCTTTGGCTTCGCCACCCTTATGCCTTCTTTATCTTTTTTTGCAGCCAAGTTTTTCTGACCATTTTCCTTTATCTTTCTTTTTTTCCCCTTTTTTTCTTTGTGGCTTCGCCACCCTTATACCTTCTTCTTCTTTTTTTGGACCCTAGATAACTCCCTGGTCGATTTTCTTCCAAACTTTCTTACCTAGCTGGTTCCTGCCTTCTTATACACCTTTCTGGCCAGTAAGCTCCAATCATCTCATGCCTTGCACACACAATCCCAGTGGCTAGGGGTGTATATCTGGGTATAAAGAGTTAAGAAAATGGGTTCTAACGATGGTTTTTTTTTTAGGGGGGGTTTCCTACTGCCTTCAGTGTTCGCTACTCGTGGTCACTTCATCTTAGGTAGTTCGTGGCAGCCGCTCTTTTCTTTTCAATATATGTGGAAAGTGGTTCCACTTAAAGCTTATAACTCACATTTTAAGAGGGCTTTCGTGTTTGGCTCTAAGGATGGGCTTTTCCCTCATACTTGCGTCATCTATCCTGGCTAAGAGGTACTAAGGGGGGTAGTTTCTGTTTTCCAGCATATCGTATCTCCCTCAATTCCCCTCACCGTCAGCTCAGGACAGTTGAGTTTTAAGCCCAATCAACACACAAAAGAGAAAAAAATAACTAGACCTAACAAGACACTAACACAAGCACAAATACTAACCACACATATGCACATACATTCTACTGGCCATTGCGTCCCCCCTCCCACTTCACAAGTGTCTGCCCTCAGATAAGACTGTGAAGTGGAAAAGGTAATGGCCAGTATATTGACACACTGACAAACAAGCACAACGACATACTCAAACTGAAAACTTCTCAGTGGGAGAATGTGAAACCTAAACAGAAACCAACAATTACAAGACACATATATACATAAACTTCTCACACTTAGATCATGCAATGGGCTAAGTGTGAGCCAACATGCTTACGAAAAAGAAAACAGAAAACACAAACACATGCGCCAAAAATAGCAAACCCTTTACTTCTCACACTTAGACTATAAAATAGGCTAAGTGTTATGAATGAGGGTTGCGCACATACACAAATTATAATACCTAAATAAAGCAAAACACAATTAAAAATACGAAAAACTAAAAACTAAAAACTAAAACGAAAACTAACTTTTCATGGGGGGGGGTCTATTGGTGTCGCCTGCTCCTTCACGGCGCAGGTGGTGCAGGTGGTTCCTCCGGTTGTTTCTTCTCACTTCCAGACGGGTTCTCATCAGACTTCACCGGCTCCTCGGCATCCGCCGGCACCTCGGCCTCTCCTTCCTCTTTCTCTGCAACATCTGTTTCGGGTACCTGTGGTTCACCACTCTGGCCTCCATGGCCACTCGGTCCAGTCGCTTCCTCTTGCCTTCTCTGAACTAACTCCATTAGAATTCCTTCCATCACTGACGCTAAACGGGTCATCTCCGATCTCATTTGTCGATATTCCTCTCCCATCTCTGCCACGGTCTCTCCAAAGTCGCCATCCTCTGAGCTTGCATCCCCTGTCCCGCAGAAGCTCGACCAGCTGGTATAGCCTCCTGTCCCATTGCGTAGAAAAGCGGAACACCCTCCCTCATGTACACGGCATTAGTGCAGACGAAGAGTGGTATGTCAAACAACCCAGGAGGGCGTACCATGGTCAGCGGGACAAATCCTCAGCTTCTGTGACGATAATGTTCTTCCTGACAAATATTCCAGAATATTGCATAGGGTTAGATTTCAGGCAGGATGGGTGGCGATCAAATGGCATTGGTACGCAGTCCAGAAACCTAGATGCAATCTCCGTCCATGTTTTGCACACCACAGTAGATACAATTCCGTCAATGAGGTACGGATAGCTGAGTTTGACTGGCCCAACAAGTTGAAATCTAGATGGAGTTGCACTAGACGTAAAATGGGGTCATTGAAATGGGTTGAGCGAGAGATGGTTGAAACAAACTCTCCAGCATCTGGATGAGTTAACTCTGCCCAAGCCTCCTGTGGGTCAAAATCTACATGCCTACGGTGGATTCCTCATTCCCTATTTCTCCAATCTAGCCCTATGGCCTCCTCAAGACTGCACATCCCCAACCGAACTGTCCACTCAATCAGACTCATACTGATCTCTCCTCCAAATAACCTAAAACTTATAGACACCTCATCTAAATCTGTAGTTACCCTGAACCTGAATGTAGTGAAGAATTCTTTCGCAAGCCTAACGCAAATATCTGAGTTTCCATTCGGCAGCAACCACTCAAACCCTAGTGTATGCAAATAGGCTAGGAACTGCTCTCGAACACCCAACTCATCCAAAGAGGGGTAATGCACTACCTTCCCGTACTTGACGTCCTTATTCCCATCATCCATGCTGTCAAAAGTATCCTGCAGTTTCTTGGTTTCAAAAAGCTTCATCTCCTCCGCTATCTCGTCAGTGAAGTCCACTGTCCACCTCCGGTACTTTAATCTCTCTACCGGTGGGAGGACTAACTCCCGATGATCATTCAGAAGCTGTTGTTCGGCGCACTCCTCATCCTCCAAAGAGATATCGCTATCGGAGGCTGATTCCTCGCTGGCCGCATACTCACTGTCGCTCAATTCCCGTCGGCTCGGTGGTGTTCTCTGAGCAGCTTCAGTGATGACTATTCCACTGTTCACCGTGCGTGGCTTCTTGTTGCTGGACTTCTTCATCATAGGGGCCTTCCCCTTTCGTTTCCTCTCTTCACGGTATCTAGCTTCCTCCTCCGCTTGAAGTAGGGACTCATCTTGAGCAGTAGAAGTAGTCTCTCCGTGAGCTTGAGCGTTGACATTCCCAGATCTATCTGGCCTTACTGACTCGGACGCGAGGTCCAGACCCTCAGCCACCCTTTCAGTTTCTTCGCCTTGTCGCCCTGTGCTGGAGAAACCGCGGTATCCTCTAGGCCAGTAGCCTGTGCAGGCTTATCTCCAGATTTAGTGGGAATGGCCTGTTCTTCTTCACTTGCAATTTCTACCGGATTATCTGCCATGTTTGCCTTGGCTTTACTTGTTGCCCATTGACCCAAGCGTCTCTGCGACACTCTCATTGGTTTCGGTCGTTCCGTCTGCGGACCGCCCTGCAAAATAAACCGCCTCTTAACAGGTTTAGGTTTCAAAACGGGAGGCGCCACTGGTTCTGGTTCTTGGATTGCTGTAGCTGGCCCTTCCTCCTCCACTTGCATTTCATCGTCCCCTGCTTTCGGTTGGGAATCCACGGGCTCAGTCTCTCTTTCTTCATCCTGCACTCCATCTGCTTCTTCTACTGACTGGGAAAATCGACCTTCTGGTGTGGTTCTTGGAACATCTTTTTCACTTCCTCCTACTGCCCTCGATGCGAGGTCTAGCCCCTCAGCCATCGCGGCGGTATCATCCTCCCTCTGGTTTACTCCATCCATAATCGCCTGAAATTCATCATCCGTCATTAGGCTCTGCTTCTTGGCTGACTCGTTTAGATCTATCTCCTCTCTCACCATTTCTTGACGGGCGGGTTCTACAACCGGCGTTTCCTCTACTGTACGCCCTCCCTCTCGGTCTCGCTTCTCTTTTCGCAGCCTGTCTGCTCTCTCCTCCGGATCAGAATCGTAATAGGCCGTAATGTCCTCATCCTCTATGGGATCTGTTTCTTGATGAGTCGGAGAGGGTTCTGCATGCTCAGATGTTGCGGCTTCGACGGGAGGGTTTTCTTCTTGTGGAATCGTTGAGGATATCGGCATGATAAAGGGAGGCTGCACTGTAGGTTGCGCGCTTGTTACTGATAAGGCTACTGCCGGATTCGCTCCGGTCACGCTACCTTGCCCTCTGACTTGGTTGAAATTCGCCAACTCCGCGCCCAGTTCCTCGTCGGATCTTGTAACCGGAGGAACTCTGCCATTGCGTCTGGGGATACCATCGTTGGGGATAGCGGTACCGGTTCTGACGGTTGTGGGTTTGGCGGTTGGTCTTCCCGTGGTGGATGTGTTTCAGGGGTTTCTGCATGACGGGTTGAAGGAGGTTTAATTTTGGTAGCAAATGCCTTCTTTCCCATGGTTTCAGTGGTGATGTGTCGGTTGAGATTTGGATTTTGATTTCTAGGAGAGATGGAAGAGATTTTGAAAAAGGGAAAATGGAAATGAGGGTTTGTGAAGGAAAAGGGTTTAGACGGTATGGTTAATGAGGAGGGAAAATGCAGTTTTAGGTGGTTGCAACCGGCTATTTGCGGTCTCCGGTCGCGTCATATCAAGGGGGAGACGGTTGAGAATGCTGGCCTCTGATTGGTTGGCGTGTCTCTTCCCTATGCTCACGCGCCCCTTCCAGCCGCTGCCACCTGCAAAAGCTGCAAAGATTGAAATAATTTCCCTCCATTCTTACCTAATAAGGGAAAATAATTCAAATGGGCACTTAAATAAAATTGAAGTTGCACCAGATAAGCAATTTCGTGGTCAATGCGTACTTCCAAATCAAATTAAGGCCCGAAAATATTTTTTTGGGTTTTCTAAACATTAACATGCAAAGGTTTTAATTAACTACCATATATTCACAATATTTACATCTCCTTAGGAAAATTGGAATTCTACTTAGCCAGCATATGCAAGTTACGCTGAAAAGAGCTAGCTCAGTGGAATTCCAATCCCTATCCTACCGGTCAGTATGAACCTTGAGTGTGTGGTCGCAGTGAAATCTCATCCACCACAGCCACATCACTGTTGTCCCTAAACACTTTTAGCCTATGCCCATTCACAATAAAAGGTTCAGAGTTAGGAAGACTCTCTGAAATTTCTACTGCCCCGTTGGAACGGAGTGAGGTGATGACATAAGGCCCTGTCCATTTCGATTTGAGTTTCCCAGGCATGAGCTTCAGTCTCGACTAGAAGAGTAGTACTTTCTGCCCAACATAGAGATCCTTGGTCCTTAGATTCCTGTCGTGTCATAGTTTGGTTCGCTTCTTGTACCACATGGCTGAGTCGAACGACTCCAATCTAAGTTCCTCAAGCTCCTGCAACTGCAGCTTCCTTTCCTCTTCACAGGCTGTAGCATCCATATTCACTTGTTGTACTGCCCAGTATGCCCGGTGTTCAATTCCCACCGGTAAGTGGCACATCTTTCCAAAAATAATCCGGTACGGGGACATCCCTATGGGGGTCTTGTAGGCTGTCCGATATGCCCATAAAGCATCTTCTAACCTTACACTCCAGTCCTTCCTAGAAGGATTGACAGTCTTCTCCAAAATCTTCATTATCTCGCGGTTAGAAATCTCCGCTTGACCGTTTGTTTGTGGATGGTAGGGGATTGATAGTCTGTGGTGCACATCGTATTTTTTCATTAAGGCTTCAATTGTGCAATTACAGAAGTGTGTACCTTGATCCGATATGATCGCCCTTGGCACTCCGAATCGGCTGAAAATGTGACTCTTCAGAAACTTGGCCACATCCCTTGCTTCACACGTGCTCGTGGACTTGGCTTCTACCCACTTGGAGACGTAATCCACTGCAACCAGGATATACAAATTTCCATAGGACGAAGGAAACGGACCCATGAAGTCCATTCCCCAAATGTCAAACAATTCACATACAATTATCGGAACTTGGGGCATCTCGTCTTTCGTAGATATCCCACCGGTCAGTTGACAGCGCTCACAACTTCTGCAGAACTCGTACGCATCCTTGTTGAGGATTGGCCAATAAAAGCCGCTATCCAGAATCTTCCTTGCCGTCTTCTTGGATCCGAAATGTCCTTCACATGCTAACGAGTGGCAATGGATCAGAACGTCCCTTTGCGGAACGCGCCTCCTTATCACTTGATCGGATCCCACTCTCCACAGATATGGGTCGTCCCAAAAGTAGTATTTTGCTTCACTCTTGATCTTCATTCTTTGGGCCTTGGTAATACTCGGTACTTCTGGAAGTTCTCCAGTCACTAGGTAGTTGGCTAGGTCTGCATACCATGGTTCTTGCCCTACTTTTTCTTTTCCTTTTCCTGCATCGTACTGGCCAGTAAGCTTCATCACTTCTTCCCAGTCAATCTTCCTGACCTCAAAAATTACCTCACATAAATGCTCTTCTGGAAACTTGTCGTGCACCTCTTCACTGTTTCCATCTTGCACTACTCTACTTAAATGGTCCGCCACCTTGTTCTCGACTCCTCTCTTATCTTCCACTGCCCAATCAAATTCTTGTAACAAGAGGACCCATCGAATCAAGCGGGGTTTGGATTCCTTCTTGGCAATCAGATACTTAATCGAGTGGGCACTAATTCATTCTTGTCATTTTTGACTACCTGAATTCCAGACTTTTTAAGCACCATGTGAACCGGACTAACCCATTCACTGTCTGGTATGGAGTAAATGATGCCTAGGGAAAGCAGCTTCAAAACTTCCTTTAGAACTTCCTCCCTCATGTTTGGATTTAGCTTACGTTGCAGATCTCTATAGGCATTAGCTCCTTCTTCTAACCGGATGTGATGCATGCAAAGATCCGGACTGATTCCTACTAGGTCTGAGAGAGTCCATCCTATTGCCTTCTTGTTCCTTCTGATTACCTCCAGTAGATCTTTTTCTTGTTCCTCGGTCAAGTTGCTGTTGATGATTACTGGAAAAGTCTCATTTTCATCCAAGTAGGCATACTTGAGACCTGGTGGGAGTGTTTTCAGTTCCTTCTTGGGGGTACTTGTTTCCTGGGGCAAGGGATTTTTTTCCGTCGCATCTGTAATCATTCCCTTAGCAGACCCAGAAGAATTTTCCATGCTAGCTACTTGGGCTAATTCCCTTGACCTGGCTGACCCCGGATTTTTACAAAACCCCGAAATAGCTTCGGCTAAATCTTCATTCGTTAATTCCTTCGTGTGCATTGCCTCACACCAACTAGCTACCTCTCTGTCAATAGAGTGACTTAACTCTGAAATTTGAATCTGCTCCTGCATCAGCTCGGTCTCAAGATATTCCTGGACCAGGGGGTTAATAACATCGACAACATGCAATTCTGACTCAACTTTATTTTACCCAATTAATACCCGCAAGTGTACGGGGTTATTGTAGCATTTAGCAAGCAAGAGTATATCGTATCCCATAGAGACAATTAAGTGTAAACCTAAGTACCATGAACAAATTTCAACTACTATCCAGATGATAAGAAATTTTGGTTTTAAAACTAACAACTAATGAAAACATGTAAATGCAAAGATTAAAATAGAACACTTAAACAAGAAAACAATTAAGCAAGTTGTGTAAGGTGATGGAGAAATATGCAGAATTCAAGGATCCGATGCACAACTCATAGCCTAACCCAATTGAAATCGATTTACCATTTAAAGTCTCTAGAATTATTGAATCAATCACACATGTAGATTAAACCCCCTCCCGAGGTGAGAAACCTGTAGATTAAGTGTAACAATTGAAGTCCCCTTCTAATTCTTAGACCTAACTCCCAATAGATCGATTAGATAACAGATTCCACTCAAAACCTCAACTCTCCCGAGTTCTATTGAATTAAGGTGTAAATTATCCCTTTTTCCAAGTTAATTATTTCGTCTCCCGAGTACTCTAATCAACTCTAACATGTATTCAAGAGGTAGCTAATCAATTGAACATAGAAAGCACCAGATAAATCAAATAACTGCAAGAGCTAACAAGGAAAATCAATCGAATATCTATACCAAAAATTCTACAAAAGATGTTCTACTCATAGACAAGTAAAAACTACAATTAAAGTACGAGACATGAAAGAAATTGATAAAACCCAAGGTTGAATCTTCAATCTTCAGTCTTCTCTTGCCTGGATCTGCAAAGCTCCGCTCCAATGGAAGATGGATGAATTATGTATGAATTATGGAATGGAAAGAGGTGTAGAGATGGAGAAGGATTGGAGGCTCTGAGATCAAGATTATGAATTAGGTTCAGAGGTATTTATAGGTTGGAAAAAGGTTTATTTTTGATAAATTTCGTGCCCTACAAGAAATAGGAGAGATTTGGCTTCACAATATAATAATTTCTTTTCTTCCGTGAATTTCCGCCTAATTTCCGCCAGATTTTGACTGCACTGCGCGATATTTGTAAAATGGCCATAACTTTCTCCACAGAACTCCGATTTAGATGTTTAAGGTATCCACGCGAAGTTCTTTCGAAGACGAAGAGACTGGTATCTAGTAGGCACTGATTGGACTTAAAAATCGCTTCCAGAATGGGCTCGAACAGAGGCTGCTTCACTTTGGCCTTTTTTTCACCTTTTTCTATCTTTTTCTATCATTTATCAACAAACACGTCAAAAATACCAAATGTATAACATATGCAATTTAAGCACATAATTTACATGATTGACATTTAAAACAAGTCAAATCTAGTCCTTAAAAACATGCAAAATCTGTGTTTGTCAAATTCTCAATATCTAAAGGTTTCTTCATTGCTTCATATATGCTAAATGTATATTTTTCCCCATTATAGTTCAGGCATATTGTCCCATCAAAAACATCGATAATGGTCTTTGCGGTACGCAGAAAAGGTCTTCCTAAGAGCACGCCGCTAGACTCAGCAGATTCATTTTCATTCATTTTAATAACATGGAAATCAGTTGGATACAGAAAATCATGGACCTTGACTATAACATTTTCCAAAACTCCCTCTGGACAAATACACGACCTATCCGCCAATTGGATTACTACCTTCGTATCCATCATTCCTACTCCTACCAATTTCTTATATATTGAAAGCGGTAAAACATTTATCGACGCCCCTAAATCACACATAGCATGCTCAATTCTGACATCACCAATGGAAATGGGTAAGGTGAACATACCTGGATCAGTGCGTTTCGAAGGCATCCTGTGTTTCTGAATCACTGCTGACACGTTCTCGCCAATCAGGATCTTCCCACTAGGTCTTGTCTTCCCAGCTATGAATTCTTTGTTGAATTTGCTGAAGACCGGCAGTTTCAAAGCCTGTAAGAACGGTAAGTTGATCTCCAACTTTCCAAAGATATCCATGAAGTCCACCGGTTCATCCTTCTTCTTCTTAACCTCTCCTCGGTGCGGAAATGGTTTCAATTGTTTCCCTGCACTTGTAGATCCTCCAACTGGAAACTCGCATGTTTCCTCTTTTGCTAATTCATTATCTGCTTCCGGCTCTGGGTCTAGGAAAAATGGTTCAGCTTCACTAGGTAGCTGTTTCTCTAGATCATCTTCCCGAAGGTCATCTCTTCTTACGGCACTGCCCCCCTTCGAGTTTCCAAGCTCGGGAGCTGAGTTATTCCCTTCTTTGCCTTCCTCAGGCGGTGTCTCTTCATTCTTCCTCATCACTGGACCTTCATAGCCACGCCCAGATCTTAAAGTGATTTGACTGATGTTAGATCTGTCTGGTGGCCATACTGAGGCAGGAATCTTTCCTTCGTTCCCTCGCATCTCACTCAAGGAGGTTGCGATCTGGGACATTTGTTTTGCCAACATGTCCATTGCTGCCTTATGCTCCAACTGAGTGTCTTGAAGCTTATGCACCACGTCATTGTTGGATTGCGGGTTGTTCTGCATGCTGTTGAGAACTGGCTAGATCATGCACCATATAATCAAGATTCCTTGGTGGTTTAGAATTGGGTTTGCCGGGATTTGGTCCTGAACCCTGGTTCGGTCCACTCCCTTGGTTCTGGTGAAAGTTTCTCTGACCTCCTGAACTGTTGTTGTACTGATTTCCTGGCCCTTGATTCCCTTGGTAAGTAGGTTGGGAGTTCTGATAATTTCCTGGGTAATTCATTTGGTGTGGCGGTACATAAGAGCTCCCCTGGTGATTTTGATTCCTGATCCCCCAATTAGAATGATCGCCCTGATTCCGGTTGTTCCAGTTGTTCTGCCCCTCCTGATTTCTCCCAGACCAGTTAGTCTGCCTCTCTGGTTGTTGTGTAAACCGGGTGTTCTATTGTGGAGGTGGTTGGGTCGGGTCATTGTCAGACCATCTAAAATTGGGATGGTTTCTCCATGGTGCATCCCTCTGTCGTCCTTGATTCCAACTCCCATCTAGATTCCAACTCCCCATCGAATTAACCTGGGCCTGGTAATCTCCTTCTTCAGGGCCATAGTATTGCTGGGGTGGAACTTCTCCTGGACCTGGAGGCTTCTCCTTCTCTTGTGAGGCTGGTGGATTAGTCTTCTCGATTGCATTCAGTAGTGCTTTCTCAAGCCTATCTATTCTCGCCTCGACTCTTTCGTCATCTTGCTCCCTCAGCGCATTTGCTGACCCTTTCCTCATAATATTCCTCGGGCTGTCGTACGCCTTTTTGGCCTCTATCAACTTTCCCAAGATCTCTCTCGCTTCACTTCCTTTTTTCTTCATAAAATTTCCCCTTCTCGAGGAATTCATCAGATCCTTGGATTCAGGGTTTGCTCCTTCATAAAACAGATAATAAATTTCTGCCTCGATCATTCTATGATTCTAGCAAACATCTAACAATCCCTTAAATTGTGACCAATATTGACTCAGAGATTCATCATACTCCTGCTTACACTCTACGATTTCCTTCTTAAGAGCGTTTGTCTTGTTTGAAGGGAAAAAGTAATCCATAAACTCCAACTTGAAATCTCTCCATATCCGGATGGAATCCTGAGGCAGCCTCAGCAGCCATGTGTTAGCCTCTCCCTTGAGAGCAAATGGAATTGCGCGTAGGCGATAATCTTCTTTCGTTATGTCATTGGGCCTTTTCTGAATATTGCACAGCTTACTAAACTCATTTAGAAACTCATATGGACACTCGTTCCTACGCCCGGAGAACGTTGGTAGAATGCCTAGCACATTTGTCTTAATATCGATGGCCCTCTGACGCGGATTCGTAACTATAGCCTGGGCTGGCTCACCATCTAGATGGGCAGTGAGCGAACCGATCTCAGGATCTGGATCGACTACCTGTGCCATGTCTCTGATCTCTACCTCATCTGTTTCTGTTTCTGAAGACGACTTGGGATCCTCACTTCCTGACGAACTCCAATCCTCGTCACTTTCTGAACCAAACGGAAATGGATCTCCTGTAGATAATCCCGATCTGGTGGTGACAGTAGATGCTCTCTCTCTGACCTGCCAAGTAAACCGATCGTTCCTCCACCCAGATGAGTTACCCCAATGTCCAAACCGTGAGCCTCTGCTCATAAACTGAAAAAAAAACAAAACTATATACGCCAAAATCTCTAAATACAATCACAAACTACGCCATCCATCCCCGGCAACGACGCCATTTGAAGTGCTCGGAATGATTAGAGTGTGCTTTTTGTGCTAGGTCAAGCTTCGCAAACCCAAAGAATCCACTAGATCACAAGGTCTAGGAACTCAGAGGATCTTCAAAGTCTCGGTCGTTGGACACACTAACTCCGCGTTCAAAACTCTCAACCCGCGATACTATGAATTAGTACAGGGAAGCAGGGATCGATCCCACGATGACAGATGCGTAAGAAGGCATTTAAGAGACTCTGGAAAAGAGGTTGGCTGCTGCCACGCAATTTGGGGTTGAGAAATTATAACTAGGCTGGGGAATGAAAACTGACACTAGACCTAGGAAATTGAAAACATCATGTGAACATGGAACATCATCTTAACTTTAATACCTCAAACAACTTCCTCGACCTAGTAAACGATTTCCTAATCTAACAAAACAGAGAACAAACATGCAGTGGGGACAATTTCCAGAAATGGTAAAGTACGAACGAAAAGCTGCAACTAACTAACTCTGCATTTAACAAACCACAATCTGCATCTCGTTACCTGATTCAAACACGAACATGGAGAAAACAGAGTAATAATCCAGATTCAAACATAACATACAAATTCAGACGTCGAAAACTGACGATGGAAACCAACAGATCTACTTCTACTAGACGAAGTAAACATAACACAGAAATGAAACATCAAATTCATGCACAATCAACCAACTCAGCTTCAGTTCCACACGTCGAACGCTTAATCCACTCCGGATCCAAGCAATCCGAACCAAACTGCAACAAAAAACAACTCCATTAACTCCGCTACAACAGATCTACTCCGATCAACGACAATCCAACCACGATTCAACTCCGATTCAACAGATCAAGTGCGAAAAGCATCCATTCAAGTAAATAACCACAAACTCAGAATCAAACATAATAAAAACTCGAAATCAACATCAGCATGACAGAAAATAGAAATTACAGAGATAGCTAAACGAGTTTCGACAGTTAACAAAAGCCGAGCTTCAATCCGTGAAGACTCGGTGGAATTTCTAGCAAAAAACTTAAAATGAAAGCAGTAAATTATTTCTTCGCCCTTCGTAAGGACGGTGGTGCACAACAGCTAACCGAAAGTGAAACCCGCACCCCTCTCCAATTCCGAAAACCTCAAGTGTGTAAAAGTGTGTGTGAGTGAGCCTAGAGCCGAAAAAAAGTAAAAAAAAAAGTAAAAGTCCAAGTCCCTCTGTAAATTGCATGCTCTCTCTTATATAGATGCGGAGGTGATCTTCTAGAAGCCTTCACTTGAAATCTCTGTTCTATCCTTCGGCTTAGCGATCTCCCACGTCCGGCTATTTTTCCTTCATAATGCTCACTTTCTCGCCAAATTTCCCTCGCCAGGCAATTGTCTTCTTTTCTTCCTGGATCCGACGATTCCTTCTACACACCTGGCTTAAAAAGTGTGTTAGACCCCGCAAATCGTTAAATTTAACCCCCTAACCGATGCATGAAATTAGTCTTATCACACCACTTGAAGAAACTACATTCCTTCTTCTCACATACAAAGTAAAGCTTCCCCTGCGACGGTTTGCCTTGGCCGGTGACAATACAGAGCGCCACAGTCTTCTTACAGTAGCAGAAACGTAGCTAAATCGGAGGTCTCCGACGTCACGAACACCGTCGCTATCGATGGAGTCCCGACTGCACGTCGAACGCCCCATGTTCGAAGGTGTTTGGTTGTTGCAGAGATGGAGAAAAAAAATTAGGGTTCTTGCGGGAAAGAAGGAGCGGGAGAAAGGTGGAAGAAATTTGAATGAAATGAAGAGTTGGAAAAAAATAAATAAATTAGCAACGGTAATTAAATTAGCTAATCGGGTCAAAATTTGGCTAAATGACGGTTGGCCGTCAAAGTTGATGGAAACCGTCAAAAAAGACCTATTCGAGAGCGTTTTCGAATGTTTTGGACTCAACTTTCAAAAAGTGAATGTTTTAGACCAAAATCATAAATCGGCCATATGTTTAGACCAAAATAGTACTTTACTCAGTCAATGTATAAATACATATGTGCATGAAGATTATGGTCCGATATAATCAAAGAAGTGCTTGCTCGATCAAACAAATGAAAATTTCAAATGTGATGATATGTATAAATACATATGTGCATGAAGATTATGGTCCGATATAATCAAAGAAGTGCTTGCTCGATCAAACAAATGAAAATTTAAAATGTGATGATTGTGACATGCCTTATAGAGATAGAGATGGTTAGACAGGTTGGTGTAGCAAACTCTCCATTAACATATTTTTCACCTTTTTTTATTTTAGCCAAAAAACATACAAACAAATATTACTATTGGAAAATCTTGTGGCATTCTGCGTTAATCGTTATGATAGAGATAATTATTTACATAATCTTAAAGATAGTAATCAAGAGAGGTATTGTATGAAAGATTAAACATGGTGGCAAAAGTAGGGAAATAGTTTTTATTGTATTTTCTGTTGTTATATATGTTTCATACAAAACATTCCTTTTTATAGGGAGATTACAACTCTTAGGAACTCCCACTAATTAATTGTATGTCTAGGTAAATACCACCTATTAAATGTATAAGTAATTACCAAGTAATTGGTACTTGGTACTAGCCGTTCCTTATCTTGGTACTTGACACATAATAGTTCAAATATATAACATGTAGATAAAAATCATACCAACAATGAGGGAATTGATCGAGATTCTTGTATTCATAGAAATCAATCTGCATTTATAGTCATATTTATTATATATCTCACCATTTTCTCTTTAATTGTTTAAATAGAAAGAAATTTTAAATCTAAAACCTAAGGGCGCCCACGGTGGGGCGGACGATAGGCTGTCCAATGCCTCGGGCGCGCCATCGTCCGTCACTGTGGGTGCGCGGACGATGGACGATGCGTCGTCCTCGCCCGACAGATAGTCCACGGAGGAAGCGCGGATGATAGGGCATCGTCCGCGCCATCGTCCGCCCACTGTGGGCGACGCGGACGATGCAACGCGTTTTTTGTTTTTTTTCGAATTTTGTCTATTTAAACCGCGTTGCTCATTCTATTTTTCATACGAACATTTCTCGCATCTCTCATTTCTCTCATCTCTCATATTTCTCCATCTCTCACAAACCAAAATGAACCGCGACGACGACAGGAGTTCCTCGGAGGGCGGTAGTCCGACCTTGACTCAAGCCTTAAATGCAGCAGTTCGAGGATTACCGACGGGCTTCAATGAGGTTCTATCTAGACAGGCCTCAACGCGGAACCAACAAAACCATGCTCAGCTCATGAACGACATGATTGAAGAAGTGTGGGGCTCGTAACCGTCGTCACTGAGTTTGTATATTTTTTTTATTCGTATTGTAATGTATTAATTTTATAAATGAAATGAAGGTTTTTCCAAATTTTTGTATTTATTTAAATATTCAAATAAAAGAAAATGCTTAGGGCGGCTTATAGGTCGCCCCACTGCAGGTGAAAGGGTAGAAGGATAAAATGTTGACGTGACGGTGCATAGGGTAGGCTTTAGGGCGCTCCTTAGGGCGCCCCACTGATGCCGTAAGGCCATCCACAATAGGAATAGCCCAGCAATAGCCCAGCCATAGCCTAGCCACTGCTACACCATCAGCACTAAAAATCCTCCTGCCACATCATCAAAACAAGCAAATAGCCCAGCAATAGCCCAGCCATAGCCTAGCAACATAATATCCACATCACTATTAACAAATATATACAAAATGAAATAATTAACAATCACACAATATACGAAATTTAATTTACGAGACATATACGGGAAACATTAATAATACTATTAAATTTTAAAAAGTACAATAATTTTAAAAAAGTACAATAATTAAAAAAAGTACAATAATTTAAAAAAAGCACAATAATCTTGTACAGAAATTTAGATAGAGAGAGTACTCGTTAATACAAGTGGTGCGAATGAAAATGACGGGCAAGTCGCATATATATAGTGTTTCGGAAAAAAAAATTAAAAATCCGCTAGGCGATGCGCTAGGCGATCCGGACGCTGCAATAGCGCCGAGCGCTAGGCGGTTTTTTTTCGCGAAATCCGCTAGGCGGCTGCAATAGATCGCCTAGCGCACCGCCTAGCGCCGGCGCTCGGCTAGGCGGTGCGCTAGGCGCTATTGTGGATGCTCTAAGGGTTCAAGATAGGTAGATTTGTAATGAAATTAAACACTTTATTGACCTGGTAATGACTAGGGCTGGGAAAATATACCGAAATACCGAAATACCGCACTTACCGTACCGAAAAAATACCGAAAATACTGAATTTTCGGTATACCGTACTTTTCGGTACGGTATCATACCGTACCGACAGTTTTAGGTACGGTAAAGGTATGCAGTTTGCATATACCGCGGTATAACGCATCATACCGCACCATACCGCAATTGCGGTATATACCGCAAATTTGCGGTATATACCATAAATTTGCGGTATATACCGTAAATTTGCGGTATGGTTCGGTCTGATGCGGTATACCGCAAATACGGTATATACCGCAGATATATACCTGGGTTTTTAATTTTTATTTGGATTTTTCTTTAATCGAGAAATTAGGATTAAAAGTTAATCTGCTGACGTGGGTGATTACTCATTCTTTAGTCATACGCGCGCTATATAGATTATCGAATAGTAGTAATTATTTATTGATGAAATTTTGAATAAGTTTACAATATTTGCAAAATTAATTTAACATTCGGCAGTATTATGAAGAATTGAAGATCATATATGTAATTCAATTCAAAATTAAGGCCATAAGCTATTTTTCATTAATTAGTTTGTGTAGTTGTTGACCTACTAACCACTAATACGGCGTATTTAGACATTTGGACGTTCCAACTGTTTTTTACATTAAAATGATAATTTACATTAAAACTCGCATAGTCAAACTATCATTTTATGATGCAAAAGTATCATTTTATCAACCAAAAATCTAAAACTACCATTATGAAACAAAAGTATCATTTTATCATTTGAAACTATCATTTTATCCCTTCAAACTATCATTTTATGATGCAAAAGTATCATTTTATCATCCAAAAATCTAAAACTATCATTATGAAACAAAAGTAACATTTTATCATTTGAAACTATCATTTTATCCCCTCAAACTATCATTTTATGATGCACAAGTATCATTTTATCATCCAAAAATCTAACTATCATTATGAAACAAAAGTATCATTTTATCATTTGAAACTATCATTTTATCCCCTCAAACTATCATTTTATAATGCAAAAGTATCACTTTATCATCCAAAAATCTAACTATCATTATGAAACAAAAGTATCATTTTATCATTTGAAACTATCATTTTATCCCCTCAAACTATCATTTTATGATGCAAAAGTATCATTTTATCATCCAAAGAACTAAAACTATCATTATAAAACAAAAATATCATTTTATCATTTGAAACTATCATTTTGTCCCCTCAAACTATCATTTTATGATGTAAAAGTATCGTTTTATCCAACCAAATAACTCAAACAATCAATTTATCATGCAAAAGTATCATTTTATCATTTGAAACTATCATTTTGTCCCCTCAAACTATCATTTTATGATGCAAAAGTATTATTTTATCATCCAAAATTCTAAAACTATCATTATGAAACAAAAGTATCATTTTATCATTTGAAACTATCATTTTGTCCCCTCAAACTATCATTTTATGATGTAAAAGTATCATTTTATCATCCAAAAATCTAAAACTATTATTCTTTTTTTCATACTTAACTAAATTTACATTAAAACTCGCATAGTCCATAAAATCTTTATTTTTAAGGAACTAATGAGGTAGAATAAAGAAAAATAAATAAAGGTATCATTTTATCAGTTTTTATCCGCTTAGATTATCATTTTATAAGGTAAAAGTATCATTTTATTAAACAAAAATGTCATTTTATACACCATAAATACCTATCATTCTATCGGCTGAAAGTATCATTCTACCCGGCAAAACTATCATTCTATAGGCTGAAAGTATCATTCTATCGGGCAAAGGTATCATTTTATCAGTTTTATGTCATTTTGTCACGTTAAAGTATCATTTTATCAGCTTATATGCAATTTCTCCAGCTAAACTATCATTTTTATAAGCTAACTGTCATTTTATCCGCTTAGATTATTATTTTATAAGGTAAAAGTATCATTTTATTGAACAAAAATGTCATTTTATACACCAAAAATACCTATCATTCTACCCGGCAAAAGTATCATTCTATAGGCTGAAAGTATCATTCTATCGGGAAAAGGTATCATTTTATCAGTTTTATGTCATTTTGTCACGTTAAAGTATCATTTTATCAGCTTATATGCAATTTCTCCAGCTAAACTATCATTTTTATAAGCTAAATGTCATTTTATCCGCTTAGATTATCATTTTATAAGGTAAAAGTATCATTTTATTAAACAAAAATGTCATTTTATAAACCAAAAATACCTATCATTCTATCGGCTGAAAGTATCATTTTATCGGCTGAAAGTATCATTCTATCGGGCAAAAGTATCATTTTATCAGTTTTATGTCATTTTGTCACTTTAAAGTATCATTTTATCAGCTTATATGCAATTTATCCAGCTAAACTATCATTTTTATAAGCTAAATGTCATTTTATCCGCTTAGATTATCATTTTATAAGGTAAAAGTATCATTTTATTAAACAAAAATGTCATTTTATACACCATAAATACCTATCATTCTATCGGCTGAAAGTATCATTCTACCCGGCAAAACTATCATTCTATAGGCTGAAAGTATCATTCTATCGGGCAAAGGTATCATTTTATCAGTTTTATGTCATTTTGTCACGTTAAAGTATCATTTTATCTGCTTATATGCAATTTCTCCAGCTAAACTATCATTTTTATAAGCTAACTGTCATTTTATCCGCTTAGATTATTATTTTATAAGGTAAAAGTATCATTTTATTGAACAAAAATGTCATTTTATACACCAAAAATACATATCATTCTATCGGCTGAAAGTATCATTCTACCCGGCAAAACTATCATTCTATAGGCTGAAAGTATCATTCTATCGGGCAAAGGTATCATTTTATCAGTTTTATGTCATTTTGTCACGTTAAAGTATCATGTTATCTGCTTATATGCAATTTCTCCGGCTAAACTATCATTTTTAGTCATTCTTTAGTCATACGCGCGCTATATAGATTATCGAATAGTAGTAATTATTTATTGATGAAATTTTGAATAAGTTTACAATATTTGCAAAATTAATTTAACATTCGGCAGTATTATGAAGAATTGAAGATCATATATGTAATTCAATTCAAAATTAAGGCCATAAGCTATTTTTCATTAATTAGTTTGTGTAGTTGTTGACCTACTAACCACTAATACGGCGTATTTAGACATTTGGACGTTCCAACTATTTTTTACATTAAAATGATAATTTACATTAAAACTCGCATAGTCAAACTATCATTTTATGATGCAAAAGTATCATTTTATCAACCAAAAATCTAAAACTACCATTATGAAACAAAAGTATCATTTTATCATTTGAAACTATCATTTATCCCTTCAAACTATCATTTTATGATGCAAAAGTATCATTTTATCATCCAAAAATCTAAAACTATCATTATGAAACAAAAGTAACATTTTATCATTTGAAACTATCATTTTATCCCCTCAAACTATCATTTTATGATGCACAAGTATCATTTTATCATCCAAAATCTAACTATCATTATGAAACAAAGTATCATTTTATCATTTGAAACTATCATTTTATCCCCTCAAACTATCATTTTATAATGTAAAAGTATCACTTTATCATCCAAAAATCTAACTATCATTATGAAACAAAAGTATCATTTTATCATTTGAAACTATCATTTTATCCCCTCAAACTATCATTTTATGATGCAAAAGTATCATTTTATCATCCAAAGAACTAAAACTATCATTATAAAACAAAAATATCATTTTATCATTTGAAACTATCATTTTGTCCCCTCAAACTATCATTTTATGATGTAAAAGTATCATTTTATCCAACCAAATAACTCAAACAATCAATTTATCATGCAAAAGTATCATTTTATCATTTGAAACTATCATTTTGTCCCCTCAAACTATCATTTTATGATGCAAAAGTATTATTTTATCATCCAAAATTCTAAAACTATCATTATGAAACAAAAGTATCATTTTATCATTTGAAACTATCATTTTGTCCCCTCAAACTATCATTTTATGATGTAAAAGTATCATTTTTATCATCCAAATCTAAAACTATTATTCTTTTTATACTTAACAAAATTTACATTAAACTCGCATAGTCCATAAAATCTTTATTTTTAAGAACTAATGAGGTAGAATAAAGAAAAATAAATAAAGGTATATTTATCAGTTTTTATCCGCTTAGATTATCATTTTATAAGGTAAAAGTATCATTATTTAAACAAAAATGTCATTTATACACCATAAATACCTATCATTCTATCGGCTGAAAGTATCATTCTACCCGGCAAAACTATCATTCTATAGGCTGAAAGTATCATTCTATCGGGCAAAGGTATCATTTTATCAGTTTTATGTCATTTTGTCACGTTAAAGTATTATTTTATCAGCTTATATGCAATTTCTCCAGCTAAACTATCATTTTTATAAGCTAACTGTAATTTTATCCGCTTAGATTATTATTTTATAAGGTAAAAGTATCATTTTATTGAACAAAAAATGTCATTTTATACACCAAAAATACCTATCATTCTACCCGGCAAAAGTATCATTCTATAGGCTGAAAGTATCATTCTATCGGGAAAAGGTATCATTTTATCAGTTTTTGTGTCATTTTGTCACGTTAAAGTATCATCTTATCAGCTTATATGCAATTTCTCCAGCTAAACTATCATTTTTATAAGCTAAATATCATTTTATCCTTAGATTATTTTATGGTAAAAGTATCATTTTATTAAACAAAAATGTCATTTTATAAACCAAAAATACCTATCATTCTATCGGCTGAAAGTATCATTTTATCGGCTGAAAGTATCATTCTATCGGGCAAAAGTATCATATTATCAGTTTTATGTCATTTTGTCACTTTAAAGTATCATTTTATCAGCTTATATGCAATTTCTCCAGCTAAACTATCATTTTTATAAGCTAAATGTCATTTTATCCGCTTAGATTATCATTTTATAAGGTAAAAGTATCATTTTATTAAACAAAAATGTCATTTTATAAACCAAAAATACCTATCATTCTATCGGCTGAAAGTATCATTCTATCGGCTGAAAGTATCATTCTATAGGATGAAAGTATCATTCTATCGGGAAAAAGTATCATTTTATCCGTTTTATGTCATTTTGTCACTTTAAAGTATAATTTTTCAGCTTATATGCAATTTCTCCAGCTAAACTATCATTTTTATAAGCTAACTGTCATTTTATCCGCTTAGATTATCATTTTATAAGGTAAAAGTATTATTTTATTGAACAAAAATGTCATTTTATACACCAAAAATACATATCATTCTATCGGCTGAAAGTATCATTCTACCCGGCAAAACTATCATTCTATAGGCTGAAAGTATCATTCTATCGGGCAAAGGTATCATTTTATCAGTTTTATGTCATTTTGTCACGTTAAAGTATCATGTTATCTGCTTATATGCAATTTCTCCGGCTAAACTATCATTTTTTAGTCATTTCTTTAGTCATACGCGCGCTATATAGATTATCGAATAGTAGTATTATTTATTGATGAAATTTTGAATAAGTTTAATATTTGCAAAATTAATTTAACATTCGGCAGTATTATGAAGAATTGAAGATCATATATGTAATTCAATTCAAAATTAAGGCCATAAGCTATTTTTCATTAATTAGTTTGTGTAGTTGTTGACCTACTAACCACTAATACGGCGTATTTAGACATT
>NW_024599472.1:0-27407 GCF_004379255.2 Salvia splendens | reverse complement strand
GTGCATTTCGTTGATCACAGTTGGACTTTGAACAAACGTTTGATTGCATTTCGTGAATTTCCCGTACCACACACTGCACAAACAATTGCTCAATTGATCATTCAAGTTTTGAATGAATTTCAATTGATCAATAAAATTTTTTCCATTGGTTTTGACAATGCTAGCGCTAACACTACTAGTATAGATGAACTAATCAGTGCATGTTCTCCTGTTATTGATGGCTAATATTTTCATGTGCGAAGTATTGCCCATATTTTGAATTTGTGTGTTCAAGATGCGATCGATTTGTAGCAAAAGTATGTTGATTCTATTAGAACTGCTGTGAAGTTGATTCATAACAAAGCTCCTATTGGTAGAGCTTGGAAGAAATATTGTCATAGCAAGCAATGCAGGTACACCAACTTTCGTTTGGATGTTTCAACTCGTTGGAACTCGACGTATGATATGTTGGAGTCGACTTTGAATCACATTGAATATTTATGTGATTTTTTTTGAACTTGCCCTCATGTTCCTTCTGATTTGCTTTTGATACCCGCTTGTTGGGACCACAGCATGGATTTGTTTCGATTATTCCGCGCTTTCAAAAATGCCATTGTTGAGTTATCCGGTGTTTATTATCCTACTTCTGTGCGCGTTTTGGAGCATTGCATGTATGTGGCAATTGGTTTTAAGACATGTGTGAAAAATACTCAATTTATTGAGTTGAAGGCTATTTTGTTTTACATGGTTGAAAAATGGTTAAAATATTTTGCCCGTATTCTAAATATGTTTTTGATTGCAAAATGCTTAGATCCAAAGTGGAGTTGCATGGTGTTTATAAAATTTTAGACATGTACTATGGTTGTTTGCACGATTTGGATTTTCTTAACTCCGCGAAATGGGCTTGACAAGAGGAGAATGTTTCGAACTAAGTATTCCGGATGTTGATGAAATCAAACTAAGGTTATATAGTACACTTCGTTCTCTCTACGCGGAATATGAAATGCGGTATAACACCGCTCACCAGGTACGTGCTCCTCCTAGTCCTTCTACATTTGATTTTGGTGGAGGAAATTTTAGCAATGTCATGATTGATCCAGACGTAGTATCACAATTGCAAGATCTATACGGTACTACAACCAATAGGACTAGAGCGACTAGTGAGTTAGATATATATTTGGAATCACGCTCTATTTTTCAAGATGCAGGTCCTCCTACTCAACAAATTGACGTCCTTAATTGGTGGGGAACACATGACAAAGAGTTTCCGATACTCTCCATCATGGCTAAGGAGATTTTTGCCATTCCCACTTTCACCGTCGCCGTTGAGCAAGCTTTTAGTGTCGGCGATTGTGTCCTAGACGATAAAATGAGCAATCTCTCCGCCAAGAACATGGAAGCAACTATGTTACTTGATGATTGGGCAAAGGCGGACATGAGAGCACAAGAGCCAGATTTCGACTTCCGTGTAGAGAGTGATGGTGAAGAATTTTCCTCCGATGACGATGACTAGGTCAGAAGCGAGAGCACTCAACAATAGTAATGACGGGGGAGGGGCGGTGAACGACGAGCACGGCCGACCAAAAAGGTAAGTAAGGTAAGAGAACTACGTGGACTTTGATTACTCAATAAAATTGTGGATACGTAGGCAACTCAACTTAAATTTGAAAAGTGTAACTTTGAAAGTTTAAGTTGAGCTCAAGCCCTTTTCAATTTTTTCCCCCCATTTCATGTTTTTTTTACGTTCTGAGTCTGACGACACTTGTAAATTATATTACATTGTTGTATGTTGTATACTTGTAAGTTGTATATCTATTGTAAATTGTAATGTATCGTTGTCTGTTACAACTCAAATTCAATAAAATTGATATCATTTTCTCCTTATTCGTCTTATTTCTATTTGAATTATACATTGTCTTGTTCCAATTTATTGTATAAATCCAAATTTCAAATTAAAAAAAAAATCGAACCGTGAAACTGCCGGTTTTCGAACCGGAACCGTGAGGCCCGCCGGTTTTCGAACCGGAACCGTGAAATAGCCTTACGGTCCGGTTCTGCCTTCGACCAAACCGGAACCGGCGGTTCCGAACCGGAACCGCCGGTTTTCGAACTGTGGGCAACACTAGGTATTGAGGGTATTTTCTATCCAGAAAAACATGGAAATAGTAAAAAAGTACTTCGATTGATATTAACCCATAGTTGACGGACCTCAAATGATATTTCAAAGTTCACGGACCTCAAATGATACTTTGACAAAGTTCGTGAACCATAAAAGATGTTCCCTCTTTATTATAAAACTAATATATAAAAGTAAGACATACATTCAACTAACTTTTTCAACTCACTTTTCATTACATTTCTTAACACTCGTGTCGGGTCAAAATGGGACAATATTTGTGGGACGGAGGGAGTATTCGGTATACAGAGGTATACCGAATCCTCAGTGCATACCGAAAAATCGGTATATGTTGAAATATTATATATGCATTACGTTAGATTTAATATATTTATATAAATTAGAATTAAAAATAAAAATATTCAAAAAATCTACTTTTAAATATTTTGTGTATAAAATAAATTTTTTTCATAATGGTATTATGGATACCGCAATAACAGTAAGGTAAAGGTATAAAAAATTAACCATACCGAATTTTCGGTATACCAGGTTGCGATATACCGAATATTCGATATGATATCGATATGATATTTTGTCATACCGCGATTTTTACGGTATGCTGTATGACGTTCTCGGTATGGTACCGTATCGATCCACCGCTACACCTGTTGTAGTAACAATTCTATTTCACCCGATCCAGTACCCATTTACCCAATTCGCGCACACCTATTGCACTCCAATTCTACTTCATCTAAATTTTTTGTATAAATCTAAATCTTTTATGTTATTTTATTATTTATTTTCACAACTTGATAGGATTATTTATTTAGTTTGTTAGGATTAATTTATTTTTCTACGATTTTTTTTACCTTACATATTATAAATATGTATAATTCTTTGGTTATACTATAAGAAGAAAAAAATAAAGAAAAATATTTATCATTCAATAGTTAATCTCTGAGATAAACCAATCTCTCTAAAAAAAAGAAAAAGAAAAAGAAAATCACGCCTACTCTCCTTTCCTCCCACAAAATCACGCGAATCCCTGCTCTCTCTTTTCTTACATTCTCCAATTTGACAACTCTAAGTTAATAAAGTGGAACTCAATTTGACAACCAAAGTTGTTACTTTTGTTCTATTTTGGGATGATTATTTGCAAAATTTATTGTGGTACGGTGATTTGTGCAATTTAAAATTTTTGAAAGTAACATAATGTTCCTAATAAAAAAACGAATAAAGCATTTGTAAGCTTCTTCCATGTGACATCTCGTTCGGATAGGGGGAATACATGCAACCACAGAATCAACGGAGCTAGATATCATTAGAGCATCCACAACCCCGGTCCGGATTCAGGCTACAAGTTTCCTCCACGTCATCATTCTCTCTTAGAGCATCTCTAAGGGGATAGGTAAATGGAGAGGTAAAGTTATATAACTACCATATTTACCTTTTTTCTCATGTAAAATCATTCTCTAAGGGGAGAGGTATTTGAGAATGTATTATACCTTTTTTCCCATTTTGAAGAGGTATCTTTACCTCTCCATCAATGGAGAGGTAAAATTTTATAACTACCATATTTGCCTTCTTTTAATGAAAAACCTTTCTCCAAGGGAAAAGGTATTTGAGAAGGTATCACACTTTATGTTTTTTAATGCATTTTGTACTATTATTTTATGTTTAAAAAATCATTTAATTTTCTATATACCTTTTTCCTTTGGAATATGTTTCTTTTTGGAAGGGTATATTTCACTTTTTGAAGATGTATTTAGATGATATACCTCTTTTATTTACCCTTCCTTGTTGGAGATGCTCTTAGACATACACACATGCATACAAACACATATATGTGTGTGGTATGTATAGATTTGAAAGTGAAAGGTACTTATAGAGCTATATTTATATATATAAACTTGCATGTAAATGCAAACATGAAAGATAAGCTGATGAGGTTGAGATGCTGAATACATGTTATGATTCATTAAGTGCTATAAAAATTTGTTGTTGAATAATTGAAGTTCGGATGCTTGTGTAACATAAACGGAATTGCAGCACACAATGACGACCACTTGGAACGGTCTCCTGATCTTTACTCTTTATACCCTCGCTCTTTCTATGTATCTTTCTCATTCATTATATATGAATATTATATGATAAAATAATTTGACATTTATTTCTATGTTGTGCTATCGGTCCGCGTAGTACCGACCGTTGTGGCTGGTTAATGTGTCACCAACAATGGGACTGACGTTTTCAAACTCATCCATATCCCATTCCTCAATGAATTCAACTTCATCGAGGGTTGCTCCCTCCAAAGCCCCGCTATCCCCTGGAGGTATCAGCCCAGGAATGGCGGTCCTCTTTCGATTATGTGGAGCCAAACTTCCCGTACATTAGGGCTTCCATCGACATGCTTCACGCTACTGCACTCTCGATATAGATCACTCAGTTCGATGTTGCTACCCAAGCAATGCCTTAGACGGTAACTTTATTTTCTGTCTCATCATGCATGTAAATAAAATTTATGCTACCGACTGTTTATTTGTATGTAGATGAAATATGTGTTCCCATTGCTGCGAGAGCTTCACTCATACCCCTACGTCAACGGCATTATAATATGGTCGAATGTGAGGCCGACCGACCAGGCGCCTGGCTTTGGTTGTTACCAGATGTGCTATAAGGACGACCATTATAATAATAATAATAATAATCATCCAGCCGGTGATGTGATCGATAGCTTCATGAAAGACTTCATTAGGGTCCCCGATTCTAATGGGGAAAGGGACGAGGCTAGAGTCTTTGGAGCTTCACTATTTCACGGTGAATATAAGCCAGCGCGTCTCTTCCCGACGGAGCTCAACCTTTCGCTCCACCGATGTTTACGCTTATGCCTGGGAGAGAAGGCATTGCAGTGAGGTTTGAGATTGCTTCCCAGTGAGAAATCAAATATGTTGACTAATTTAGTGGTTGATTTAAGTGATACTCCAGTATTGTAGAGTTACTCCTAGCTTATTTATGATGGCTATATATAATGTAGTATTAAGTTGGTTGTTGTTGATGTTATAAGATCTCATAGGTTGCTTCTAGCGTTTTAATTTTGTAGGGAATCTATACTTGGTTGATGTGCATCTTCTTATCATGTAAACATGTACTATTTTCGATGTTCATTAGCATGTCTATTTCCTTGAAAAGTATGTCTCAAAATTGAATTTTGTTCTTGTTGTTAGATGGTTACATATCTGCTCAAAATTGGGATTGAGGTAAATTGCTTGAATGTGAAGGGATACACATGAAAGTAGTATCTTACTTGGATGGATATAGCTCAGATCATAGCTATCACTTACTATACTAATTTTTCTATTTTTTGACAGAAATCTGATTGATTTTAGTTGTTTGACTAATGTAGTTAGTGTATATTGAGATAACCAAACTTTTCTGTAGTCGAAAGTAAGCATACGTAACAACATCAAGAGAGTGTCACCAAAGCTGATGTATAAATTTCCAGATACAATTATCTATTTTGGTACTTTATTGAAAACTAGAGAAGTATAACAATCTGGATTTATATGGATTCACACATCAACCTTAGGTTGTCTGGCATCGAAGCTCGCTTCTTGATGAGAAAACTACTGAATGGTTCTCCTAGCTATAGGTAACCAAAGCCTTCTAACTTTGTCATCTCTTTCTGAGCTCACTGAAGTTGAGAATCCGGTGATCCTTCTATTGCTTTAGTTCAATTCTGTGAACCTCAACACGTTTCAGACATCGATCTTTTCTAGGACGGATCCAATGAGCTAGACATCATGCTACACTCCAAATCAATGCTAGTCTAGTTCTTGCAGCAATCTTGGACTCAAACAACCTTTTTCTCTCCATATCCTCCTTGATCTTCAAGATTTGCTCTTTAGCTGCTACCTCTTTGTTGAACCTCCCGCTCATGGGAAGCCCTTTATGCCTGATGTCTCTCAGCATCTTGGAGCTGAGAGAAATCAAGTCCAAGGAGTTGACATCTCTCCATCTACTCTTGTGTACGACATCTGATTCAATGATCATATGCTTGACATTATGCAGAATTTGTGTTCCATTGCTCTAATTCTTGAATTCTTGAAACAACGGGTCGTCTCTCCCCCTCTTGCAAGCTTCTGTAGTGTGTTGGCAAGGTTGAACCTTGATGATCTCCCATGATTCTCCTCCCTCTGTAAGAATAACTTGAGATTAGGCGCATCCACTGAGCTGCTCGATGCAACTCATGTGGAAGGCGAGCCTTACATTTGGGCAGACACACATCACATTCAAGCCCTTGGCATAGGCTAGAATGAGGAAAGTGAGGCAGAACATGATGGATAGGACACCTATCACAACTGCCATGCTTGGATGGAGGGGATCTACGTCGTGAATGTTGTGCTCGTTCATTGGTCATGTTACGAGCTTCAACACACATCAACAAGCATAGGGCAGCAATCAGCTGCATCAGATGATCCATTTAGATGTAGTGTTTCTTGACCATGAGATAAAGGGATTATGTTATTACTCAAATTTAGTTATATTTGGATTACTCTTTGGGATCTTTCTGCCTACCCAAATCATAAGTTTACTTATTTTTAGGAAGGCATCTTTGAAAGGTTGCTAGTGCATAATATTGTTACAACAAGAAGCCAAGATGATACTTTCAAAATGAGTTTTTAACCATGTTCTTATTTGTAGTTTTGTAGAGCATTATTTGTCAACTCTCCATTATTGATATCATGTTGAAAAGAGGTAGACTTCTGCAGATGTACAATGTCTCTTGCTTCCTCGGTACTCTCTCCCTCTCTCGCTTTTTAACTGTTTTTATCACTATATGGACTTGTCATCATCATCTGAGTCGATACCCTCTATGTGCTTTGTTTTCTTGCGGTTTAAGCTCATACCTTACAGATAAAAGACAAGCAAAAACAATTTATGGTTTCTGATGCTCACATGCTTTGTGAGGCTGCGGCTTCCCAACTAGGAATTAATGTAACGGTAACGGCATATGATGTTGAGATTGGTACGAATCAAATGTTGTTACATGGGGATAGACACGGGAAACTATATGATACTACATTCTTTCTTTTTCGTCCAAGATTTACGTCATTTTTTCCAAGATTTGGAGACCCTTATGACTTCCTAAATCATGACTTATGCAGATGTGATAATATAAATTTTGTTTTAATATACAATAGGATAGTGAATAACACAACCTTTGCTTGTCATTATTCAAACTGGTTAGGGTTTTTAATGGGTTCCATCTTCCACTCACTTTCTCCCTTTACTTTTCTCCACAAAGTCAAACAATTTCTTAAAACTCGTGCCGAGTCAAAATGGTTCTTTAAATGATGGAATGAGTGAGTATGTTGTATAAACAACCTCAGTTTCAAACTAGCATCTCTAATCACATAGACACAACAACGGAAATACAACAAGTGCTCTCACCAATTTGCCATGTTTTGGTTTTCCAAATGACTTCAAATACAAGAAGTGCTCTCAACTAACACACACATAAAGGAACGAAAAAGGTAACGGGTATTGGGTAATTTCCTACCCGACCCAATACCAGCCAGGTGTTGGGTACCCGTTAGCCTGCTACCCACTTAAATTGGGGTCGGGTGTTTAAAAGACTAATTATCGGGTATACCCGATTAACATATAATTACCCAATTTGCATTAAGGATAGCTAGTAATTTATCTAACGCTCCCCCAACTAATATCCACTCCATGTTCGACGCCGAGGCCGCTTGTTCCTCCCTCTCCGCGGCCTCCTGCACAAGTGCGTGAATCAGCCGCATCATGTGTTCATAATGCCCATCACCACCACTACCACTACCACTACCGGCCATTACGGATATATAATAGAAATTTAGAGAAAGAGAAACTTGTTAATACAAGTGGTGCAAATGAAATGAAGTTCAACGGGATGTATTTATAGGAACCGAAAAAAAAACATTTAATGCAATAAACGAGAATTCCGCGCGGACGTCCGTGGGAGTCGACGCAATGGCGGACGTCCGCACGGAATTCCCCGCGGAATTCGGCGGAAAGCCGCAGAACTGCGAATTCCTCGCGGGAATTCCGTATCCGTGCATGATACGCACAATGGCGGACGTCCGCCATGGAATTCCCGCAAGCCGGTGGGAATTCCGCAGTGACACATGTCATGTGTGCTCCGAGAGAAGCATTTTTTCTACTTACAAATCTGTTGGAGGTAGAAAAGTACGCATGAGAAACCAAGTCTCTTCTGAGGTGGTTGGTGTGGGTAATGTGTTCCTAAAATTAGGATCTGAAAAGGTTGTTACCCTTAAGGACGTGTTGCATGTCCCCAACATCCGAAATAATTTGGTGTCAGGCTCACTTCTAGTAAATTATGGATTTTCACTAGAATTTGAGTGTGAAAAGGTTATATTGACCAAGTATGAAAAGTTCATAGGTGAAGGTCACCTAGTGAATGAGCTTTTTGAGCTGAATGTTACGGTCATTCACCGTAAAAAATGAATAAGCAATAAGGAAGATGACACATCCTCTTATTTGCTTGAAAGCTCTGATTTATGGCATAATAGATTGAGACATGTAAATCTAAATGCTATAAAAAGATTAGTGAATCTTGATTTACTAAAAGCTCACGAGTTTAACTCACAAAAGAATTGTGAAGTCTATGTTGAAGCAAAAATGGCCAAGCTACCATTTCGCTCAGTAGAACGGAGCACAAAATCTCTAGAGTTAATCTATACAGACGTATGTGATTTAAAATTTGTGCAAACTAGAGGTGGTAAAAAGTACTTCATCACATTTATAGATAATTGCACAAGGTATTGTTACCTTTACTTATTAAGAAGTAAAGATGAGGCAATTGAAGAGTTTAAAGACTTCAAAAATGAAGCCGAAAATCAACTTAATTGTCGAATTAAGTATGTTCGAAGTGATAGGGGTGGTGAGTATGTAGCCCCGTTTGCAGAGTTATGTCATGCAAGTGATATAATTCACCAAACAACGGCTCCATATTCTCCCCAGTCAAATGGAGTTGCTGAACGAAAAAATCGAACACTTAAAGAGATGATGGATGCTCTGTTGATTAATTCTGGTTTATCCAAGAACATGTGGGGGGAGGCTGTGTTAACAGCGAATCATATCCTGAACAAAATTCCACTAAAAAATAGGGATGTGACTCCTTATGAGTTGTGGAAATGCAAGAAACCTTCGTATTCATACCTCAAAGTGTGGGGGTGCTTAGCGAAGGTTGAAGTGCCTCCTCCGAAACAAGTTGCAATAGGCCCTAAAACAATCGATTGCATCTTTATTGGCCATGCACTTAATAGTAGTGCATATCGTTTCCTAGTCCATAGGTCAGCTGTGTCTGGCGTAGCTGAAGGAACAACAATTGAGTCAAGAAATGCTATATTCTTTGAGAATGTGTACCCTTGCAAGAAGCAGGAGGATCTTTCTAGTGAAAGAATGATGGATGAATCCACTAGTTCTAATCCTCCAAAAAGGACGAGGTCAAGTCCTGAGGATATAGAACCAAGACGTGGTAAAAGAGTTAAAATTGCTAAGGCTTTTGGTCCAGACTTCATAACTTTCATGTTGGATGGTGAACCAAAGTCACTGGCGGAAGCTTTGTCTGGCCCAGACGCAGCGTGGTGGCAAGAAGCTATCAATAGTGAAATTGAATCCATCATGAGAAATAACACTTGAGTGTTAGTAGACTTGCCTGAAGGCTGTAAGGCTTTAGGGTGCAAGTGGATTCTGAAAAGGAAATATAAGCCCGATGGTACTATAGATAAGTACAAAGCTCGCCTAGTTGTCCAAGGCTTTAAGCAGAAAAAAGGGTATGACTTTTTTGATACCTATTCACCTGTTACGAGAATCACTTCCATTCGGGTGCTTCTTGCGATTGTTGCTTTGCACAATCTTGAGATTCACCAAATGGATGTGAAAACTGTGTTTCTGAATGGTGAACTGGAAGAAGACAGTGCCGACAGTAGTGATACACTGTGATAGCCAAGCAGCTATAGGGAGAGCACATAGTGGCTTATACAATGGTAAGTCTCGACATATTCGTCGGCGACGTAATACCGTCATGCAATTGATCACAAGTGGTGTTATCACAGTTGACTATGTAAGGTCAGTGGATAACTTAGCGGATCCGTTAACAAAAGGTTTAAACCGTGATCAAATGCATAAATTGCTAAAAGGAATGGGACTGAAAACCACATCTTAAACGATGAGTATAGTGGTAACCCAACCATACGATTGGAGATCCCATGGGATTGGTTCAATGGGAAAACGAAGCTATACAAATATAGCAGTAACACTCAGAAGATTTTAATCTTCGCCCATTCTTTAGAAAGCATTGAGTGTTGTAACCTGTACGTGGTAAGAGGTTAAGTCTTTTGACTTTTAATGATTCTTGAAATCTCAAGGAGATGCAGTATGGCAGGATACTCATGAAAGAATCACCTATGTAAGTGAGAAGTGGGGCCGCTTCATGTGTGTGAGTCACTTATGAATTCCAAAGAGGTGTTCCACAGCCAAAACGGACACAAACGTGAGAACTGATGGAGTTAAGACAATATTGTGTTGATGCTATTGACTAGGCATACACCAAGGAGGAATAGTTCAAGGCATCGAGTCCACTAGCCCGCCGGTATGTCCAATAGTGTTGACTATGGAAGGTTCAAAATCACAAGTTACCTCTCCAGATACAGTATCGTTTCTCGAGAACTGAGCAAAGAGTCTGCATACATGCATTTGTGTCTGGTGTTGGTTCAAGCATTCTAGTTCGCATTAGGAGCATTGCATTGCTCGGTTCTCGCCTCCAATTCAAGTTCGCCGGAGCCTACGAGTTTAAGGTGCTTCAACTCGATAGGAGGAAAGTCACTTAATCTTTGGGGACATTACGCCAATCCGTGAGCACTAGCCGGGGTGTATTTCGTCTTGTGGAGAGAGGGTCAACTCGACTCGACTTGAAGAATACTATAGTTTGCATCTCTTTACGTTCGTTGTAATTTATATTGTTACATTTACCTTCCAGTTTTTGTTCTTTTATAATAGCAAGGGTTGCCCGTGTAAAGGCTGCAATATTTCCAACAACGAGGTCCATGACGAGGCAACTACAAGAATGGCTCTCCAATTTCATCCAAAAGATGATGCGAGAGGAGTCGATGAAGGCCAAAGAGTCGGCGATGAGGATTGCGCTGAAAGCCGCACCCGCTGAGTACTCACCCGGACGGGTGGTGTTCATTTGACAGAACACCTGCCCGAGTGCTATATTGAAGGCAGCAGACGTCCAAGGAGCTTCCACCCGACCGGGTGGCTCTTGTCCGACAAGACCACCCGGACGGGTGCCCACCTGATGGCATTGGCGAGTCAGGAGCAACCACCCGGACGGGTGGCTTCCAGCCAACAAAGCCACCCAACCGGGTGCCAAGCCGAAGGCAGTTGGGATCCAGGGAATTCCACCCAGATGGGTGACTTGAGGACACTTAGTTCACCCGACCGGGTAGCGCGCCACTGAGTTAGATTTGTTGGCCCATTTCTTGGATTTTGAACCCTACCTATAAATTGCATTTTATTTCATTTTAGAGTTGGTTGAATATTGAATATTGTTGCTTGTGAGATTTGTTTCTCCTTTGTGAGAGTTTTTATCCAAATCCTAGTTTCTAGGTTGCTTGATCATCAATTGATTCAATAAAGTATGATCAAGTATAGATATACATCAACGGGTATGTGAATTCCTTTGAGTAGTGGTGCCATTATTATGTCTAGCATGTTGAAGGTTGCTTGGAATGTTTCTTCTTCATCAATACATTTAGTTAATATCAAATTCACATTCTTCATTTCTTATCTTAAGACTTAGATCCACTCTATCCTTCTTTTCCTTTTGTATTTTGTGTTACAGTTATTAGATCGATCACTAAAAATGGTATAAATCTTGGGTTAATAAATCCCAATCTACATGGCTCCATATCACATATTCTTGTTAATACATTTTCATATTCTTAAATTGACTCCGAATGTATTAACTATATTTATTATAAGATACAAAGATCAAAGGTCTTGTAGCATTATTATACAATACATGTCCAATAGTAACGTATATACACAATATTTACATAAAATGTTAATAATAAAACAATGTTGCATGAGAAGCTTTATTTACACAGGGATATAATTATCTATGCACTTGCAGAGATAGATACAGCACTGAGCTCCACATGCTTCTTACCATCCTTTTGTGACTGAATTGTAACAGTAGCATGAGCTTCCTCCTGGACAGACATATAGCCACTCGTTCGAGCCACGGTGATCGAACCCACCAGAGGCTCTTTCTCCATTGTGCAGTCTTCATCGTCATCCCCAACAATTTCCCACTCCTCTTTGAGAGAGGCCACTTCCATGCCCTTTGTTTTGGTGGTTTCCATTTCAAAAGCAGTAGGTAGGATTACATAGTCATTTACAGGGTTGTAGAAAGGATCGTGGTCAGCCCGCAACCAGTGCTTCAGGATTCTGAACACTTGACGTTCGCAGAGAATGCCCCTGTGATCGCCTGGGACCCCAACCCGTGCTACTGCATGAAGTCCATCAGCCTATACCAACAGAATAATAATACAAATAAGATTTTATATACCCGCAGGGACGCTCCAATTCCAAGAGTATATATCCAATGACAAATTGCATAAAAAAGTACAATCAATGGAGAATTTCATAACCAAACCTTACAAGCGAAGAATTGAGACAACTTACTTTAGCAGATTCCAGCGGAACAGTTCCATCACCATCAACATATATGTACCTGGCCTGTAAGAATCGAAAAAATTAATGTTAAGCAACTCTTAAAATCACTATCATAATATATATATATATATATATATAGATAGATAGATAGATAGATAACTGAATTTGTGTATGAATTTTATTTATTTTTGGGAAGAGATGCACCAAACACTCTCCATGAATATGAAATTATGAACATTGTTCATCTAAGATTCTACCTGGAGTGTAGGCAACTCTTGCAAATCAGTGACTGGGGCCTCGTTACTTCCATAACTGCAACATATTGCCTGGTCAGGATATGGTCAAAAGTAGCATGCATTGTATATGAGACATGCATAGTTATGAATATGATTTTGATTACCAAACACAATGCGGTGTGTCATAATTTGAGCCATAAATATTGTAGAATTTAATTTGTTCAGGGAGCTTCGCTGAGCTTAACAACTTGCGCGTCTCATTAGCCCACTTCAAAATTTCAAGATTGAAGGGCATATCCATATCAACACCACTGTAGCAGATCTGCGGAGAAGCCATCGTCGAATGCAGAAGTCATTCTTAAAAACAGAAGAAAATAATAGAAATGCAACCTCCATGTATATATTAATGTGCACATTTACTTCACCAATGCCAGCTAAAACACTTCCATTCTTTTCTTTTTCTGTAAAGTATCTAAAGATCATAAAGAATAAGCTTACAATATACTCCACAAATTAAATGCTAAATCTGAAGTGACATTTGCATTTGATCAAGTTCATATATAAGCAGAAAGCACATATTACGTTTGCGTGTGACTTGGCCATGTGGTAGAGAGGTCATGCCTGATGCCAAAGGTCTCTGGTTCGAGTCATCAAGGGCGCGACCTTTAAATTTATATTCATTTATCCATCCAAAAAAAAGCACATATGACATATATTCTAATTATATAAGTATTATTTTGTGTTTGCAAAACTCAAACAAAAGAACAATTCTCTGGAAAAAAAATTGAAGCATCATATATTACTACATCTGCATCAAATTTGTGGCTTACCTGGTTCGTTGAAAGAGCTTCCATAAAGATTGGTATAGCTTCAACAGGCGGGTAAGTTTCTAGCACAGTGGTGGAATTCCCATCACTATCACATCTCTTTTTCCAAATTTCAAGAAGAGGAACATGTTCCCATTTATAATCTAAACAAGCCATCAATTCGTATATTGACGGACACTCAAGCAGCTGAAACAGAGAGGTAAAAAAAGTTAATATCCATATAATACAAGCGAACTGTGAAATAATATCATAGTAAGGTCATGGTTCACATCAATGAATAAGAAAATGGCATAAGTTACTTTCCATAGCTCATGCCATGCCAACTACACAGCTATCAAGCAGTGGGATAAATAGTTCACATGATAATTTCTAAAGTCTGGCCTCAACTTTTATACTCCCTCCGTCCTACTTTAGGAAAGTGTCCCAGTTGAGTTCGGCACAGGTTTTAAGAAATGTAAAAGAAAGTTGGTGAAAAAAGATAGTGGAATGTGGGTCCTACTTTTTTATATTAGTTTTATAATAAAATGTGAGTGGAAAAAGGTTAGTGTTATGTGGGGCCTAATACCATTTATAGAATATTCCAACCGGGACTCCTAAAGTGGGACACCCAAAAATGGTAAACCGAGACTCCTAAAGTGGGACGGAGGGAGTAACTTTTAAAATTTCTGTTCAGTTATCAAAAAATAAGAGTAAGAAAAAAAACTGTTACAAATATAGTCGCATGCTCCAACAGTGAAGGTTATGTACATAGTAATAAGTTCATACCAATTGCTGCATGCTCCATTTTGAAATAAAAAAATTCTGTTCCCATCCTTCAACAAATGATGCTCCGTTTAAAAACGTGGATGTTATATATCCAGGTGCACCTGTAAAAATCCAGAAAGTTGTGAACTTTGAGGCTGACGAGGGATTCAACATGATTTTTCTATGGTTTGGAGCTAGCTCATTGAGAAAGTTGATGAAAATTGAATGGGTTGCAGGCCACAGAAAATCTTAGCCCAGCCACTAATATACCTTGAAATGGTGCTGCTATAGCAATCCAGCTTTTGACATACTTCTCAAATATCTGAAAAACAATGCAAATAACATTAGATTCATATTCTACAACAAAGAGGAACTTGAAGTTGAAACACTATCAGAAAGAACAGAAAACAGGATAAGGTGGAAGCAAAGTTGAATAAGTGATTTAGATAGAGTGAGAGTATTACATCAGGATGCAGACTCATAAAACATTTTGTCAGAAGACCACCCATAGAATGACTTATTATGTTTATTTTTCTTCCTCCAGAAGCTGTGTAAACTGACTCCAGCTTTGCTGCAAGGCGATCCAGTGTTTCCTGAAGTCTAGAAAGAAGCAGAACCATAAATTGATCACATAAGAATACACTTAAGTATATCAAGGGCCACGATAGGCCACTTCTTTTTCTCAAAGGATGCAACAGTTACCTGTTGCTTTGGCGGAAATCATATCCAAACCCAAAGAGTGTCGTACCCTCTTTGTAACCCCATTTGATAAACTCAACTATCATGTCATGAAAATAATAGACACACTCACTGCCAATAATCTGCAAAACAATCCACAACAATTGTTCATTGCAGCATGCAGTAAAAGTGAAGAACTGCAGGCTCCTTCGCACTGAACACTAAAATGCAATCCGCCAAATGACCAGAATCAAGGAGCAAAACTTACCATGTCAGGGTCCAGCATGTCAATTGCATAAAGGCCATATCTATCTTGGGGAATCTCAATGTGCGTGTCAGGATCTAAGCACTCTGTCTTACCTGTTTCAATCATTCTGTCAGAACACCTTGAGATGTCCTCAATCCTCATTGGGAAAAATGCTTCCAGTGCAAGGTTACGTAAGAGAAATTGGCATTTTATGTCCCAAATCAATTGGTCTCTCTTTTTCAATCTTCAAACTAGAACACCTAAGTCGGAATGGCAAACTCAAAGGACGGTTTATGTATCCATTCCTTATTAATATTATGGGAAACTATTTTTCAAAATTTAGCACTCCATCTTCTTCATGAAACCAAAGCATATCACCGTCATATATATTTAAGCCACAATTTGATTATCTTATCAAAGGAAACTGCTTTCAGATTCTACAGAATTTATGTATAGAACTGTAATTATACCAAGTTCATATGATCCATAATCCTAAACGTGTACTCATCCAAAACTAAGCAGGATGGAATGCTAATACTGCAACAACCCAAAGAAGATAAAAGACACAAGCAACTCCCAGAAACCCAATCAATTTACAAGCAAATTAGCGTAAAACCATAACCTTGCTCCACTTCAGGCAACATAAAACACCTCACACCACAAAATTCTATAAAAGCCCTAAATTAGAAACACAAACAATATAGAATTAGAACTGACCCGAAGCAGGATCGAAGCGGGACCAGAGCTTATCCCGGAACTCGTGATCAGCTCCGAGAATCCGGACCCAGACCCGCTCGGTCCGACCCGTTTTGCTGTCAACGGCGTTGAGAATGGAACCGGCGATCCCGGGCACGAGCAGGACCGGATCGAGCGTGGGGTCCACATAGGTCTGTTCCTGGCTGGTCTTGCTGATGAGCTTCAGCAGATGCTCCACCGACTTCACAATGTCCTCCAACAACACCGCCATCCACGGATCGAATCCAATCGAATCGACAGCCTGATTTAAACCCTCGCCCGCAAAAATAGTAATTAAGGAGCTAATCTCGAGTTAGTAAGCGATGATTAGAGTAGGTAATCGGTTCAATTTTAGGTTTTGATTGATATTGTAGATGGATTGAGGAGAATCGCAGAAGATCGGGTAGGTGGTGGTGGTCAACGGTGGCGGAGAAGAATTGGAAGCGAGGATAAGATTGTGTGATGAATCAATTCAATCATACACGTTTGCGTCACACACTTCAATTATTTTACCAATTGTGGACTCCCACGTGCCTCTTTACTTAAGCCTTGATCATCCGGATTAAATTATGCTTATTCATGGATAAATTATAGGCCAGTATCTTTTCACATTCTGTTAGGGATAAGTATCTTAATTAGTAAAATAATGGCTAAATTGTCCCCAAAAAAATCACAAATTTTGGTTTTAATTGGGGCAGGACTTATGAATAGAAATTATGAATCCTTCTTTGGTAGAAGTAGTAATTTTTTCAGTACTCGGGATGGGTTGATAACCGATAGCAGAAGGCATTCTACCCAATAAGGCCGGGATCAAATGGCTGTTCATGTACCCTTGTTGGCCCAAATTCAGTGGGCTTGCGAGCTGCTATCGGGCCTATCAAGAATAGGCCCACTTGACACATTATCACATAAATAAAAGCCTGTTTCACATGCAAAATTGTGCACTATTAATGCTACCAAGAAAGGCAAAAGAAAGAAAAGGAAAAAAAAATAAAAGAAAAGAAAAGAAAAGAAAAGAAAAGAAAAGAAATAAAAGCAAATGGATATCGGAAAAAATACTGGTAGAGACAAAAAAAGGGACCCAAAAAAAAGGCAAAAACAAGAACCTTAATTCATGACATATGTTAAAAAAGGTTATCCACATAAATAGTCATCAGCTTTATTCACAAAAAAACAACCTTAATCACATGAACGCTTCAACTTTTAAACTAAATTACAAACTAAACCCACGCTGTGGTCCATAATTATGCATGCCACTGCCACCTTTGTCCCTCTCTTATTTGTGTTAGTTAACAAAGAAAACATGACTGCAAAAATTGAAGAGATCCAAGAGCAAAAAAACAAAATCAAGAATAAAAAACTATATATCTAACAAATATAACTTCTCATTTATAAAGGAGTATTAAATTTGATAAGATTGATATTAATGAATCGAAGGATTTATAATCATATACATTAGCTCTTGAAATGTATCAGGAAACCACATAATTAACAACATAAGCCATGTGAGAGATAAAGCATGCGCCGTTTATATTCTCTCCAACCAACTAACCTATCCTTTTAGTGAAAATTCGTGCACTCTATATATTATTTCTAATAATTAATTTCTTTTGATTAGATGCTATGTAGTAGCCATGGCTATAGCTCTATTATTTATTTATATTCATGGCTTCAATGTCGTCAACTGTAAAGTTAAAATCAACCGTGCCAAATGTCGCTCAAGAACATGACAATATTATGGCTAGAGTTGTTGTCTATTTCAATTCACAAATTAATTACTATTATTGTACATATATATTTGTGTTCACTTATGCTTTCATTGTCATACATGCAATCACCTAGTTATTATGGAGTATCGTTGAAAGGGTAAGGTTCATGTATATAGATAATTAATTAATTAAAATTCTTGTTATATTTCAAGAATATGCTCACATTTTATCCATCCCTCACTCGAGGAAGTCCACTTTTTTTTTGTTTTCTTTGATAAGAAAATAAATGAATAGAATTGAAAATTTACAGAAGTGAAAATATTCAAATATCACGGGTATGAATTCTTAGAATTTTAGGGGTGAGAAGTGAAACATATTAGGTGATAGTAGTTAAGGCGAAGTGTAGTTGAGACGTTGAATTAAGTAAAGTTGTTATCACGCGTAAATGTAGATGTATAGTATAAAATAGCTGTAATAAAATATTTAATCTGTGGTCCTCTCCAAAAGCTTCCATTTTTTTTCTTCTTTAAAATTATTATTATTATTAGTATTTTTCAAATGAAGAAGAAGGGTTTTCAGACAGGCCATGATTCAGTTTAAATAGCTGTAATAATTTTGCAGAGTTTCGCCAAAAAAAACCCTAATTGCTACTGCTGCTGCTGTCGTTTTCATGTATGCTGGTTTTGAGAGGTTAAGCTGCCAGCTTGATCTGATTACAACCACACCTCCATTTTTGTGATTATTAACATTTCATAAATCTCTCCATTTTCATCCCCATTTCTTCTTCTTTTTTCCTTCTTTTTTTGAAAAAGAAAAGTGATTTGATTATTTTCAAGAATTGGTGCTATTGATCAGGTCATCTGGCAGCTTCAATCACTCACCAACAATACAATTAAGAGGAGAAATGGATCTCTTAATTACTTAATTATCATCATATTCACCTCAACTAATCCAGCGGTAAGTGTTTTATTTGGTTCAATTATTGATTTAATTAGTCTATTTTCATGTATATGCTTAATTGTTTTGGATCTGTATAGCTCTGATAATCAGTGTTAATGTTTGGTTTCTTAACTACTTTAAATCTGTATATTCCTGCACTTTTTGTTGTTTTCTTTTCACCTCAAATTTAATTCAAGCTAATTAACATTCATGAATCACAATGGCATTGTTTCGAAATTAATTTTTATTATTGTTTCAAAAAATTTTAAAACTCAGGCCAAATTGAGAGTTCAAACTGTTTAATAGGTTAAATTTGTTTATTAAAGTAATGGTTGTTTTATATACCAAACTAGTTTTAAGCGCTAAACGCCAAACACATCATTATATGATAACGCGGAGTTCATTACAACTTTATTTGTAGTTCATTATAGGGAATTCTGATATTTAAAAACAATGACATCATCATGCCTAATTTAGAAATCTGAAGTTCATTACAAGCTTATTATTAGTTCATTATAATGAACTCCAAATTATCATATAATGATGTTGTTCGGCGTTTAAGGTTTAAGAGTGGTTTGGTATTGATCATATCCTATATTTATTATGGATATTGTAGTCATCAATCTCTTTCTCTTTCGGTTGATTAAGTTAGGTTTGCTTCCATTTTTATCATCATATATGACAAAATACAGCATGAGTTTGTCTCCATCTTTGATGACTTTCTAGAGTCATGGCTTTTTTTCCACAAAAAGTTGTACTACTAGTTCTTAGCTAAGACTAGTATTCATTGAGATATTCACATTGAGTTTTATCTCAGATAAAAAATACTACTATGACAGAAAAAAGAGATCCAATTAATTACTTAGTAAATTACACCTTATTAACAATTTAATTTTTGGGATGAAATTTCAATTGGGTTTGATTAGTTTCCCTTCCTTTATTAGGTAGTATGATTTACTGAATGAAACCTACTCAGTCCCCTTATTATTAATAAATTGGATGATTAATGTTTATTATAGCGGTGCCATATGTTGTTAAAAGACGAAAATAAAGTAGCGTAAGTCAGATAAAATAAAAACTACTACTCTCTTTGTCTTATTATAGTTGAGATGTTTCTTATGGGGTTAACTCATTCAAGAATAAATATTTAGTGAATTAAATATAGAATAATAGATAGATAGATAATAAATTGGAGAGTGAATAAAATTGAGAAGAGAATAAAGTAAAATAATATATATGATAAATTTTGTTATAAAATGAAAGACTCAATTGTAATGAGATGGTCCATAAAAGGAATACGACTCAACTGTAATGAGATGAGTTTGGTGGTGTTCGATTTTCAAGATAAAATAATACCAAGATACAATCTATGATTGCGTTGTGAGATTATTTTAGCCATAGGAGGTTAGCTATGACTAATTATATCATTATTATTCATCTAGAATTGAGTTGTGAGGTTGAATCTCATGAACCAAACACATTACAAATTTAATCCCGGATACAATCTTGCAAACCGAACACTACCGAAGAGTACTATATTAATATTATAGAGTAAGATATAATAGCAAAGGAGTATATGGAATTGACAGTTGTAGCGGACTATAATGATAGAAAACCTAACTAATCACAATTGCATAAGAAAAACAAGTTGTGATGGGGCAGAAGGTTATCAAGATTAATTATCATCATTAATTCCACTAAGAGATAACAAAGCTTAGTTATATGATCCAACTTACAAGTTTATAAATTCAATTAACATTACGTTTTTTTTAACTTTTGACCTCATCTCGTGCTTTCAGTTTATCACTTAGTTCTAAAGAGACTCAAAGTAAAAAATATTTGTAATTAAAGGATAATTGGTTGTCGTGATTATTTATAATTAAATGTCATAATTAATAATTAATCTTATCTTTTGTTTGATCGTATTTTTCTCAAAAGCTTAATCCGTAATAATATATCTTGGTCTGCTTTTATAATGCCAAAAATTAGATTGTATTTCATGATTAGCCATCTCACCTTCACTCATATAACTAATTTAATCTTATTAAATCTTATTACATATCATATCATATTATTAATTTGTCTAACTACCTGAACACCACCAGATTTGATAATTTATGCACGTCGCTTCTCATCATTAGACCACGTAAATTACATCAATGGTCAATTTACATATACTAATTTATTCTGAATTAATTATGTGTTCGTTCATCAATTACGGGTTGCTCAATAAAATATATTTGTCGGTATTTAATTAAATTACACTTATTTGAGGACTGATTTTGTTCTTATGCTAATATTTGCTCTTTTATAAGTGTGTGATTAATAAGCGACATGATTTAAATACAACGTGGTATTGGTAGCACATCCTAAAATTGATCGAATTTCTATCAACGCAATAATTAACATGTTAGATTCATCTTTGGTACAGACAAATTTCATTATATAATTACTACTATATTATAAACCGAACATCAAACAACAGAACTTATATGTATATAATTAATACAATACAATACAAAACCGTATACTAATTAATAATATCACTAATAAATCGGGTTCAATCCGAACGCCGTCGAGGATCGCACCCCCTTTCCACCAATCGGTCTCCACTTCAAACATCCCAACCTCTACCGTCATCGAACTCCCATCTCCGACAACATTAAACTCTCCGACGTAAACCTTGTGCCACATCATCGGCTTCTCTCGATACTTATGAAGATTCACTTTCACTTCACTCTCATTGCCCCCTTCCAATTTGACCTTGAATTTGATCGGGGCGTGGCTCCATCCAAACGCATCCTCATTGAACTTCATCATGTAGTATACTTTGTATAATTTTGGCACGATATTAAAGGTCACGAGTTCGAATTTTCACATCACATGGAGCCAGTTCACTTGTTGCAGCGCCGCATCCTCTTCAAATCCCGCTAGTCACTAAAGATTTGATTGAGAAAAAAAAAAAAAAAAAACAATAATGAAATTTTGTAAAGAAAATATGTCTTACTTAGACTCGGTCTCACAAAATTTAACTAGTTCCCAATATCGTGGATCATTGCCCCAAGTGATGTTCAAGGCTCGAACGGAGATACTGAATGATCCATCGCTATCTGGACCTTTAACCTTGGATGGATCCTGCAACAAATGATCATAACTTACATATAAAAATTTGATTTATTTATTATCAAATTAAAAATGATAATTTTTGAGGGATTTGATCAATACTTACTCCTATCAAGTGAGGATTGGAGTGGACATTCCCAACTGGTTGATCATCCATGGAATTGTTGTCTCAATTTGGACACTGAAATTGCTTCCAAATATAGTTGAAGAAAAGTTTGAAAGGCGTCTAAAGCAAATCATGCGAAACACATGTTACGAATAAAGAAAAAAAAACAAATTAAACAAGTGAAGCAAGCTAATTAAACAAGTGAAGCAAGCTATGCCTTTAGTGTTGGAAATATAATGGCATTTACACTGGCAACCCTTGCTATTACAAAGAACACAAAGCTGGAAGGTAAATGTAACAAATAAATTACAACGAAAGTAAAGAGATGCAAACTATAGTCTTCTTAAGTCGAGTCGAGGTGACCCTCTCTCCGCAAGACGAAATACGCCCCGGCTAGTGCTCACGGATTGGCGTAATGTCCCCAAAGATGAAACGACTTTCCTCCTATCGAGTTGAAGCACCTCAAACTCGTAGGCTCCGGCGAACTTGAATTGGAGGCGAGAACCGAGCAATGCGATGCTCCTAAGATGCGAACTAGAGTGCTTGAGCTATGAGAGAAGAGAAAATGATTGTAGGTTGTGTTGTGTGTCTTCCATCTCTCAAAACAAGCCTATTTATAGGCTAGGAGTGGCCACACGAGTCTCGGGTTTAAGGCACCTCATAAACACTTGGAGGTTGAAAAGCCAAAAGACTTAGGAAAAGGAAAGGTTTTGAGTCCTTTCTAATTTCCCACATGTTTTTCCTACAATCCCCCACATTGGTTAGAGCGCAGCAAGCTCAAACCAACATCAGGCACAAATGCATGTATGCAGACTCTTTTGCTCAGTTCTCAGGAAACGATACTGTATTTGGAGAGGTAACTTGTGGTTTTGAACCTTCCATAGTCAACACTATCGGACATACCGGCGGACTAGTGGACGCGATGCCTTGAACTATTCCTCCTTGGTGTATGCCTAGTCAATAGCATTAACACAATATTGTCTCAACTCCATCAGTTCTCACGTTTGTGTCCGTTTCGGCCGTGGAACACCTCTTTGGAATTCATAAGTGACTTACTCACACGAAGCGGCCTCACTTCTCACTTATATAGGTGATTCTTTCATGAGTATCCTGCCATACTGCATCTCCTTGAGATTTCAAGAATCATTAAAAGTCAAAAGACTTAACCTCTTACCACGTGCAGGTTACAACACTCAATGCTTTCTAAAGAATGGGCGAAGATTAAAATCTTCTGAGTGTTACAGCTAGATTTGTATAGCTTCGTTTTCCCATTGAACCAATCCCATGGGATCTCCAATCGTATGGTTGGGTTACCACTATACTCATCTTTTAAAATGTGGTTTTCAGTCCCATTCCTTTTAGCAATTTATGCATTTGATCACGGTTTAAACCTTTTGTTAACGGATCCGCTAAGTTATCCACTGACCTTACATAGTCAACTGTGATAACACCACTTGTGATCAATTGTCTGACGGTATTATGTCGCCGACGAATATGTCGAGACTTACCATTGTATAAGCCACTGTGTGCTCTACCTATAGCTGCTTGGCTATCACAGTGTATCACTATTGTCGGCACTGGCTTCTTCCAACATGGAATATCTTCTAGGAAGTTTCTAAGCCACTCGGCTTCTTCCCCTGCCTTATCCAAAGCGATAAACTCAGATTCCATGGTGGAACGAGCAATACACGTCTGTTTCGTTGATTTCCACGAGACAGCACCACCCCCCACAGTGAACACATACCAACTTGTAGAAAATGAGTCTTTTGAATCAGAGATCCAATTTGCATCACAGTACCCTTCAAGTACTTGGGGATATCTTGTGTAATGCAACCCAAAGTTAAGAGTATACTTCAAGTATCTCAAAACTCTACACAGAGCTTTCCAATGTTCCTTACTTGGGTTGCTCGTAAATCGGCTCAACTTGTTTACAGGACAAGCAAGATCAGGTCGAGTACAGTTTGTGATAAACATCAAACTTCCTATGACCTTTGCATACTCTTCTTGAGCAACAGAATCACCCATATTCTTGCTCAGATGGACATTGAGCTCCAAAGGAGTCTTTGCTGGCTTACAATCAGACGAGTTGAATTTCTTAAGCATTTCTCAACATAATGAGATTGTGTTAAGGCAATTCCCTCATTAGTCCTCAATATTTTGATTCCAAGAATCACATCAGCTAGACCCATATCTTTCATATCGAAATTTCTTTCAACATGTTTTTTGTCTCGTTAATAATGGCACTATTGCTGCCCATTATCAACATATCATCAACATACAGACACACAATAACAAAACCGTTATCTGTGTTCTTAATGTAAACACACTTATCGCACTCATTGATAGTGAATCCATTTGCCAACATCACGTTGTCAAATTTCAAATGCCATTGTAATGGTGCTTGCTTCAACCCATATAATGACTTTACCAGTTTGCATACTTTACGCTCTTGCCCAGGCACAACAAACCCTTCGGGTTGTTCCATATATATTTCTTCTTCCAGATCACCATTCAGAAACGCAGTTTTCACATCCATTTGGTGAATCTCAAGATTGTGCAAAGCAGCAATCGCAAGAAGCACCCGAATGGAAGTGATTCTCGTAACAGGTGAATAGGTATCAAAAAAGTCATGCCCTTCTTTCTGCTTAAAGCCTTGGACAACTAGGCGAGCTTTGTACTTATCTATAGTACCATCGGGCTTATATTTCCTTTTCAGAACCACTTGCACCCTAAAGGCTTACAGCCTTCAGGCAAGTCTACTAACACCCAAGTGTTATTTCTCATGATGGATTCAATTTCACTGTTGATAGCTTCTTGCCACCACGCTGCGTCTGGGCCAGACAAAGCTTCCGCCAATGACTTTGGTTCGTCATCCAACATAAAAGTTATGAAGTCAGGACCAAATGTTTTAGCAACTTTAACTCTTTTACCACGTCTTGGTTCAAACATCCTCAGGACTTGACCTCGTCCTTTTTGGAGGATCAGAACTAGTGGATTCATCCATCATTCTTTCACTAGAACAATCCTCTTGCCTCTTGCAAGGGTATACATTCTCAAAGAATATAGCATTCCTTGACTCAATCGTTGTTCCTTCAGCCACGCCAGGCACAGCTGACCTATGGACTAGGAAACGATAGGCACTACTATTAAGTGCATGGCCAATAAAGATGCAATCGACTGTTTTAGGGCCTATAGCAACTTGTTTCGGAAGTGGCACTTCTACCTTCGCTAAATACCCCCACACTTTGAGGCATGAATATGAAGGTTTCTTCCCTTTCCACAACTCATAAGGAGTCACGTCCCTAGTTTTTAGTGGAATTTTATTCAGGATATGATTCGCTGTTAACACAGCCTCCCCCCACATGTTCTGGGGTAATCCTGAATTAATCAACAAGGCATTCATCATCTCTTTTAGTGTTCGATTTTTGCGTTCAGCAACTCCATTTGACTGGGGAGAATATGGAGCCGTTGTTTGGTGAATTATACCACTTGCATGACATAATTCTGCAAACGGGGCTACATACTCACCGCCTCTATCACTTCGAACACACTTAATTCGACAATTAAGTTGATTTTCGGCTTCATTTTTGAAGTCTTTAAACGCTTCAATTGCCTCATCTTTACTTCTTAATAAGTAAAGGTAACATACCTTGTGCAATCATCTATAAATGTGATGAAGTACTTTTACCACCTCTAGTTTGCACAAATTTTAAATCACATACGTCTGTATGGATTAACTCTAGAGGTTTTGTGCCGTTCTACGAGCGAAACGGTAGCTTGGTCATTTTTGCTTCAACACAGACTTCACATTTTTTCTTGTGAGTTAAACTTATCTACTTTTAGTAAATTAAGATTTACTAATCTTTTATAGCATTTAGATTTACATGTCCCAATCTTTTATGCCATAAATCAGAGCACTCAAGCAAATAAGAGGATGTGTCATCTTCCTTATTTCTTAATCCTTTTCCACGGTGAATGACCGTAACATTCAGCTCAAAAAGCCCATTCACTAGGTGACCTTCACCTATGAACTTTTCATACTTGGTCAATATAACCTTTTCACACTCAAATTCTAGTGAAAATCCATGATTTACTAGAAGTGAGCCTGACACCAAATTATTTCGGATGTCTGGGACATGCAGCACATCCTTGAGGGTAAGAACCTTTCCGGATCCTAATTTTAGAAACACATTACCCACACCAACCACCTCGGAAGAGGCTTGGTTTCCCATACGTACTTTCTACCTCCAACAGATTTGTAAGTAGAAAAAAGCTTCTCTCGGAGCACACATGACATGTGGCACCCGTATCAACAAACCATTCATTTGGATTATTACCATGGTCCACGTCGGGGACCACTGCGATCACCTCGTGATCTTTTTGTTTATAACAAACACGTTCAAATAATTTGTACAGTATTGTTTCCAACAATAAGTACACAATTATATTGAACCAAATGTGCATTGGTATATTCATCAACCCATGCATCCCAATTACTACTACCAAATCTAAATTGGTCTTGCTTGTCAAATGACAAACGATAAACATCATTCTCAAGAGAATAGATCTCAAGGAATTAACCACTCCATAGCGCATCGACATTGCGACCGTTCGTTGCTTTATTCCAGCTTTGAATTTCATGTTTCCTCCAGCATCGGTCGACATGAATTCAACAAGAGTACAATATTTCGTCTTGCGATTGTTGGAAATATAGTGGCCTTTACACTGGCAACCCTTGCTATTACAAAGAACACAAAGCTGGAAGGTAAATGTAACAAATAAATTACAACGAAAGTAAAGAGATGCAAACTATAGTCTTCTTAAGTCGAGTCGAGGTGACCCTCTCTCCGCAAGACGAAATACGCCCCGGCTAGTGCTCACGGATTGGTGTAATGTCCCCAAAGATGAAACGACTTTCCTCCTATCGAGTTGAAGCACCTCAAACTCGTAGGCTCCGGCGAACTTGAATTGGAGGCGAGAACCGAGCAATGCGATGCTCCTAAGATGCGAACTAGAGTGCTTGAGCTATGAGAGAAAGAAATGATTGTAGGTTGTGTTGTGTTCTTCCATCTCTCAAACAAGCCTATTTATAGGCTAGGAGTGGCCACACGAGAGGTCTCGGTTTAAGGCACCTCATAAACACTGGAGGTTGAAAAGGCCAAAAGACTTAGGAAAGGAAAGGTTTTGAGTCCTTCTAATTTCCCACATGTTTTTCCTACATT
>NW_024599471.1:0-28514 GCF_004379255.2 Salvia splendens | reverse complement strand
GTTCGGCTTGGCGGGTTACTCGGGCTAGCCCGAGTGGGTTGATGGTCAGCCCATCAAGTTGGGAAGATAAATAGAAAAATAATTAAAATTTAGGGTTATACAATATAGGTATGTTAACAAAAGTGTTTTAAAAACCAGACCAGACCGGCCGGTTCGGCTGCAAACCGTTAATCTATTGAGTCGTTTCAGACCGGGAAAATCGGAGGTTTGAGCCGGTTTTCTCATTTTTTTTAAATCCACATTTTCAGCAATGTATTCTCCATGTGTGAACGGTGAACCTTCGGCTGGTTTCTATTCCCCTCTACCGAAAATTATTATACATCTGAGAGCATCCACAACCGTGCTTTTGCCAGCGGCACGGTTGTTGGCCCGACCCCACTTTTTCTGCCTGCTCTCTGTAAATAGCACAACACCCACAGCTGTGCTCTTTCGCAAGGACGAGCACAATTAATTTAAAATTCAATTACACAAAAACATTTCCATAATACTAAAATTCATTAAAAAACCACAATAAATATTACAAATAAAATAAAAAAGACATAATTAAAATCCTAAAAATTAAAAAGTACATAATTAAAATCATAAAAATTAAAAATTACATAATTAAAAACTAAAAATTAAAAATTACAAAATTAAACTCCTAAAAATTAAAAATTACATGATTATTGGCTAATATTACCCGAGGAAGACTACGCATCCGGCGGCACCAACCCCAATTATTTTTTGAGACCCAATATCATGTCCTCGTGCGTTTGAAGTTGCGTGTGGGTCATAGTTGACCTATCGGCCATATTGAGTTGGGCCAAAAGGGCCCACAACGAGTTGTTCGGGGGTGGAGGTGGAACATAGGGTGCGGGTTCGGGGGCGGGGGCAGATGGAGTCGCGGCGCGACGGCGTTCGGCTTCCGCCTTCTTCCTTCCTTGCGGTCGGCGTCGGGAACCGCTTGGTCCGACGTCGGGGCTACCCAAGTTAGCTTCGGCGAGTTGGCTAGCCACTTCTTCGCCGGCGTCGGATAGGGATGCCGACCGTGACCGTTTGGAGGAGCCGCTAGAGGAGGATGTTACGCCTCCCAGATACTTGGGGTGCGTCCTCGTTTCCTGCCAAACATTTAGGTACTTGAACGACTTACCGTTCATGTATTGGTAGGTGCTCAGCGCCGCAGTGATGATGTCGACCTCACTCCGGCCGCTCCCGGCATTCCGCGACTCCTGGAGGAAATAGCCATTGAACTTGCCAATTTCGTCGTTGGCTCGGCCGATGCAGTTGCGCACCATACTCTCGTTGCGCTCGATCGTTCCCGGCGGCCGGTTTGCATTGTACCGCCGAGAGACGCACCACCAAAAGTGATCGCCGGATTGGTTCGTGCCAACCACCGCATCTTCGGAGATTTCCAAGTACGCCTTGAACAATCTATCCATCTCCGCCGGTGAGTACGGTGTGCGGACACCGGCGCGAGATGGAGGAGTCGGAGTTTGGGAAGGGACGGGAGCCTAGGCTCCGGTGTCCACCCGTATCGCCCATCGGAGGCACCTTGCTTGTCGACCCGGTATGGCCGGTAGCCACCCGGAACGCCCGAATCTTGGGTGAGAGGAGGGGCCGAATAGTCCGTTTCCGGACTAGGAAATGGTTGTGAACCGAACCATTCGAGGTTCCAACCGTGGGAGCCCGTAGGGTTATCGTCTTGGCCGGACATAGTGATGTTGTAGGGTATGAGAGAATGAAGATGAAAATAGATATGAGAGATTGAAGATGAAAATGGATATGAGAGAATGAAGATGAGAATTGTGTAGTTTGATGTGAATTTTTGGGAGTGAAATTGAGGGTATTTATAGATGAAAGTGTGTATTTTTGGGGTAAAAAAATGAAAAAAAAATTAAAAGTGGAAAAAAACGGTTATAAACGGATATATTTTTTTTTGGGAAGTGAATTTTTTTTTTTTTAATCGGTTTTTTAATTAAAAACCGATTTTTTAATTAATTTTTTTTTTTAACACAACGACTATGCCGTTGACGAATCCCAGCGCGCCACGTCAGCTGCTCGCTGGCACGAGCGCAGCGGCGGCGGGTAGCGTCCCTGCCAGCGGCGCGGACGGCCGTGGCGAAGGACGCCACCGTTGTGGATGCTCTGAGATGCAGTAAGGTGGTGTTGTATAAAAACAAGAGAATGATAAACAAGGTTTGTTTTTTAAAATTAATTCCTATATTATGGAGGAAATTACAACTTGTATCAAGAGAGCTCGAACTCGGCACCTCATACAATAATGTCTAAGCACCTTGCCGCTAGGACAAAATCTCTGGACAACAAGTAGAATTAGTAATTTATGGGAAGAGAATTACTAATTTTTAAATTTTCAAATTATATTTATTTTTAAAAGTATATTATACATATGCTAACTTCTATATTTGGGTGAATGGATTTAAGGAAAGTATATAATTCTTTTTAATTACATATATTATATTATATTGCATGTCAAATTGAAAATAAGAATGCTATAAATGTTTACTGAAGTATTATAATATTGGAATTTATTTTATATTTGTTGTTATGTTTAAGTATTTTGTTAAAAATATTTGAATATGTACGCAATTGTGTAGACGTATTGGAATTTTGAGCGATTAGCGTTAATATATATTTATATGTATTCTATAGTATTCCGACTCGATCACTGATTCGACCGGTCGGACCAGTTGAACCATGAACCGATAGCTACATCAGTTCGCTTATCGGTCCAATTTTTAAAACATTGGTTAACAGCCAACCCCTGAAATTGTATTCATTCTCTAAACATCCATTTCCACCTGTCGCCATTCCTTCTTCTTCTATTTCCATCTTCAAACACCCATCACAGTTATGCTACTTATTTTTATGTTATTAGTACTTTATATAATTTGTAAAACTGCAATTTTAAAATTGTTTTTTTTCTTTTGAAAAGTTTACTACTCCCTCCGTTCCACAGTATTAAAGGCATTTCATTTTGAGCACTCATTTTGAAAAATGATAATAAATGATTAAAGTAGAGAAATAGTAAAGTAAGGTAGAGAATAGTGTAGAGTAGAGTATTATCTACTATATTCTTTATCTTATTTTATTATTTCTCTACTTTAACCATTTATTATCATTTTTTTAAAACGAGTGCTTAAAATAAAATGCATCTATTACTGTAGAATGGAGGGAGTATATTTTATCATAGAATTTCAAATTGATACTAATGTAGTGATGTTTGCAAAAAAAATTTATTTATGTGATCAATTAGAAATTTCTAGTATCACTCAATATCTATGTGCATAGCTTGCGCGAGTAAATCAGGTGTTTTGTATGGTTATAATACTATTATCTTGCAAATTCATTATGATTTTTGAAAGTTGACAATGAAGTAATGTATTTTTTATTTTGCAACTGAAACTCAATCACTAATAATAGAGACCACAAACTTTTTTCTTTGGCTTACTATATGATAATATTTGATAATTTGTGATAATATTTTTTTTAGGTATGAATATTGATTGGCTATAAAGTACTACCTCTGTCCTTGAAAGTTTGTCTCATTTTTCTATTTCCACTTGTCCCCCAAAGTTTATCATATTTCACTTTTTATCATTTTTTGTAATGGACTTCATATTCCACTAATTCATTCATACTCACATTTTATTATAAAACTAATATATAAAAGCAGGATCTACAATCCACAAACTTTTTCAACTCAATTTCTATTACATTTCTTAATATTCGTGCCGGGTCAAAGTGAGACAATTTTTAGGGGACAGAGGTAGTAATGCATAAGGTCGTTTTTACTTGAATAGTCCGATGGTTAGCTCGAAACCCGAAGGTTTAGGGTTGAAAATATATAATCCGAAAAATTCACAACCCCAATAACCCGACAACCCAAATGGGTTAGCCCGAACCCCAACAGATTGATTTGATTGACATCCCTACACAAAATAACATCTTTTAATAATGTTCGCAATGATGTATTTACTTAAAATAAGATATCACAAGTTCCTGCATACGAATCTACTTGCATATCTTAGACATGTGTTTTGCCAAATAATATTCCATAGTTCATCGCTTTAATGTTTTGCCAAATAATATTCCATAGTCCATCGCTTTAACACCATTAAATTCTGCAATGTGGCTAAATTTTTTGCACATTTACAGTTTAAGGTGGTTAGCAGATATTGTGATCCCTTGCCTTTCGTCGCAAAATAAGATATATCTAGTTTTGAAAAATGCCTAAGTCGTATCTTTAAAATTCTAGTATTTGATCACATTCCACTTGTCACTCAATAGTCACATCAGTCCGGAGTTCCTAAAGAATGTATTCGGTATGCAACTGATCATAAAGTACAACGTATTCTATTCAGATGTCTTTTTTATTCAGAAACATTCTCTTTGCGATTATTTCAACCAATTCAAGCTTCGACAAATTTAACATATTTTAATTGTGTAATATCGGATTTTAATCATGTAATATCATGTTTGTGTCGTGTCAAGCTAAATATAAGTTGTATAGTAACTTATTTACGCTAACAACATGAATGACAATTTTGGATATGACATGGAAACTCGACACGACACGCATAAAGTTAATGAGTTGGGACCCAATAAGAATTGACAATTTCAGATAAGGTTAGAATTTGACCTTATTGGGTTGGGTAGTTATCAGAATCTGCACAATTTGTCACCCCTAGTAAAGATGCTAGGGCGAACATGATTAATTTTAGAAGCAAACGTGATTACATAATATGAAAAATGATAATATTATTATATTTTAACAGTAATTTATTAAAAAATTCGAATCCTATAATTTATAAAAAAAAAGGCTTAAATTTAGCTGAAGTGCCTCAAGGGCGTGTCGCGCATGACAAGTACGGCCCATTCTAGCACGCCACCCTGGCGTGACAACCCCCACCTCCTTGTTTTTGTGATGTTTTATACCCCTGTTTGAATTTAAATTTCTCACTTTGATTCCATATATATTTTAGAAGATGTAAAGGAAGTTGATTGAGAAAAGTTAATATAATTAAGACGGACATCTTTTTTAGTACACCAACTATTCCAAATAAGCAAATTTGATCTGTAACATTTCATAATATCTTTTGAGGTTCATTAACTATAAGTTAATATCAATTCAACTACTTTTTGACTATTTCTAATATTTTCATGAGCAAAGAACCTTTAAGGCCATGAAGGGCAATTCAATCTATTTATTCATCCACTTTTTTTTTTCTTCTAATTTATTTAGAATTAAGTTTAATTGATCTTATACTATTATTACTAATATATACCATACATTAATTGAATATTATGATATTACTTTCTAGTGCTAGTTAATACGTTTATATGGTTACATTCTCAATTATTTAGATAACACTAAGATAAATATTTTATTTTAATGAATCTCATAATTTTATTAAACTGAAAATTTAAGTTAATCATAATATAAATATACTACATTGAAATAAAAATTTAATAAAGTAGAAAAAATATAATTCACGAATAGTCAAGAGAATAGATATGAGAATTATGAACAGTTTCATAATGTTGTAAATGGCCTAGTGATAATATTCAACTAATAATGTTATTGTCTTTTTTATTAAATTGATTATTGATAATTTCAACTATTTTTTTAAACTACAATTACTAGTAGATAAAATAAAACTTAGTTCTTTGAATTATTTAAGAATGTTAATAATTTTTTTTTATTTTTAATCATTAATTTTTTATTGTACTTAAAAATAACATATTCTATGTATAGTTTTAAGATTGAAAAATTAATATTCCATCTAATAAATTGAACTACTTTTATATACAAATATGGTATAAGTATAATGTTTACATATATTTATATCTAAGTTATTTGATTATTAATATTAAATATAGTACAGTTATTTAAAATATTATAAATAAGTAAAATTAAACGTAAATAATTAATAGTAATAGAATATTAATATCATTAAGATATTTTTATATTGAAATTAAAATTAGAGGGAACGTCTTTTTTGGTACATCAACTATCTCAAATTACATATTACTTTAATGAAAATGAGAGGCTAAATAGATTGAATTGCCCTCATTGGCCTTAAGGATACTTTGGTCATGAAAATATTGGAAATAACCAAAAAGTAATTGAATTGATATTAACTTATAGTTGATGAACCTTAAAAGATATTATGAAACGTTATGAACCAAATTTGCTCATTTGAGATAGTTGGTGTACTAAAAAAATGTTCCTTCTATAATTAAATCATATTTTTTATATTAATTTCATTAGAAAATGTGATCGAATAAAACATATTTTATGATGTAAAATTTTCTTCTTCAATTTTACACCGAATCCAATAAAACATATTTTATGATTTTCTAATTATTTTATACTCCAACTATTGAATATTGTAATAAAATTTGGTTTTCAAATTATGGAAATTAATTAAATATTAGTATATCACTTATATGATATTTTTTAATACATTCCAAATCTATTTTATTTTATAATTATTTAAAAAAATAATTTGAATATATACGAAAATAAGTACTCCTACTACTATATAATTAGAGGGAGGAACGGAAGGAAGAAGAGAGAAAGAAAATGGTGGCGATATCACTGTACAAAGGCAACCTCCACAAAGCCACCGACGTCTCTCGCCGATGGCCGAGCCCCGCCCCTAAAATTTCTCTCAAAGATTTCAAAATCCTCCTCCGCCGTCGTGCCAGAGCCCTTTCCCGCCTCAGCACCTCCCCTTCCGATGTCGCAACGACTTCAAACCCTAATCCTTCTCCCGACCCCAGCTGTGGCAATCCTAATCCGAGCTCCGCGCGTAATACAACCACTGAAATCAATCATGTCGATAATCTCTGCTCGAATTCTGAGTTGATGGTGAAGGGGCAATTGAATAAGGGAGAAGGGGATAAGGAGGAGACAGGGGAGGATAGAAAGGAGGTGGATGAGGATATCGTTTTGGCGGTGAAGGTGGAGAAGGAGAAGGAGGATGCGGAGGCTGTCAAAAACGACGGTTTATCAGAGATTCCAGTAAATAAGGCGGTCGAGGTATTATGCTCTGTATATTTCTGACTTTTATTTTTCAAATTGATGGGGTTGATTGTTCCATGCTCTGTATATTTCTGACTTTTATCTAATTGTGGCTTTGGTAGCGATTTTTTGCGTGTGTATGTGTGATGTGTAGAGATTGCAGTCGTTGCTACTTTCAATTGATTTTTTGTTCATGTGATCATGCTTTTATCTTACTATTAAAGAGGAGTGTCTAATTTAAGGGCATAAGGCGATGCACTAACCATGATGGCCAGCAGAATAAGCTCGTAGTTTTATATGAGATTTTCTATGTTAGTTAAGGATCGCATTTGCTTATGAGAATTCAAATGATTTGTTGGGTTTGCATATACAATGATTCTTTCATAGCTTCGCCCTGCAGCTTGCCAAAGGGCAGCTCTGCATAGTTTAGAAGTCAAATTTTTGTTCATACAAGAATGAATATGTGAAGAGACGAACCTTGGTGACACATTGAGACCTTATATGTTTGTATCTGAGCTTTATCTTAGCTACTGCACTGAAGAATCCGATTTGGCCAGAAAAAAATAGTTCAATGCATTATGCTCTTTTTCTTGTTCCCTGTTTGAAATTTGTTCCTTCCCAAACAGCATATTGTATAGTTCTAGTAGGCTAGCTGATATGAGATGCAGGATAATTGCTTATTGATCTGTGAAATCAGACGAGCCCTGCGATCAGTAACATTGATCTTAACAATCTTCGCCTTTGAACACAGCAACATGAATCATAAACAAAATATTGTCTCTTATCATTTATTCTCATGTTGATTGTTGCATATTCTTAATAGTAAATTCTTTCTATCTGCATCTTAGAAAATCAACGTGGAAAATGCTACAAGTGACGCGGATAAAAGAAGCCGGGAGGTTAAGGAGAAGTTGGTAGTATTAAATGAGAAAAAGCATAGTCTAGTGCAAGTACTCAAACAGGTAACATATGTCTTCTTTTGCTGTTATTGGTGAATCTTGCTATAAGGTTGTAATCATGCAGTATTTTTTTTGTCGACAGATTCTGAGCGCAGAAGAGCACTTAAAGAGACAGAATTGTGCACAGGGAATGCCAAGTCGCCCTCCTCTTCCACTACAAGTGGATACCACAACTGATTCGGGTTCAATGATTAGGGTAAATACCCCTAGAATAGGTAAAGACGGAAATCCTTGTGGTGAAATGGATGGGGGAGAAGCCGATGATGTTTCAAACCATAATCCACATTCTCGTCATTTAGTCCGTACAAGCAGTTGTTCACCATCTTCTGACTCCCAACATAAGAAGCCATTCTCAAACGTGGTATTTATTCAAATCTTCACTCGATTATTCATTTTCTCTTGTGATCTAGAAATAGCTGTCTAATTCCACTCTGGGAATAGCTTGCTGTCTAATTTGATAACAAAGTTTTCCAGATAACTTGTGAAACTTAGCTATGGCTCTTACCTTGTCCAAAACTTAATAGCCATGGATCTAAGCCTTGTACTTCTCTAAAATTTGCAACCCTAGAGCTTTAGTCATGTATTCCGTTAACTTGATTTGACGGTCGCAGGTGCCCCACTCCTATAGGACTACACTAGCAGTTGCTGGTAGTCCTTCGCGGTTCGCACCTGCTGCACAAGGGCCCCCATCAGTTTCTGTTTCAGGAGCAAGTTATATAGCCTCATCCCCTTCTCCTGCAGCATCTGGCGGCACTTCAGTTTTTCGAGATGGCAGGCTCCCTAGTCCATGGAACTAAAAGCGTAGCAGCTCACCTATTCCATTGTACATCACTTCAAAGTCGGCTGGTATTACCTAAAAGCTCTTAACACATAATAGTTAAATAGAAAGCAGAAAATACCCTTATGAAGCATAATCTGTCCTTGCTTGATTTTGCCTGTACTATTAAGAGTATTGGAATGAGCTTATCTTGTGAAATCAAACCAATCTTGGAAAATTTTCCAGTGACTCAAATCATTTATATGTTGTTTTGTACATAATATGAGCTGGCATCACATGTATTACCCCCTGTAACTTAAATATAACCATATGTTTGTCATTTTATGATCTATGGCACTGAGATTTCAAGACTACCTAGTTTGTATTATGAGATGGAGAGTGAGAATGTAAGAATCCTTAGTAAAAACTTGTCATTTTCAGTGGACAAATAGAGAAGACATGAGAAGGGAGAAGGTGGGGAGGAAATGGGAAGTTTTTGTGATAATCTATAGGTAGATTTTTTTTAGTGTAACAAATCAAAATTTTGCCAAAATTTGATAATCTAAGTATTATTGAAATACTCGCGCCTCTGTACTAGAGAAAATGTTCCAATCCGATGCAGTTTAATCTTTTCCCATTCCTGAGATTCCAATAATATGTCCAAAATTAAGAAACAAAGGCTGTATAAATTCTAGGACACCTATGAACAGAAGGTTGAAGCATTTAAAAGAAAAGGAATAATTGAATGGGTTTTTTAAGGTTGGTGGCTTGAAATTTGAAATCACACCTTAGCAAAACAGAAAACAGATACATGCGTTTTATCACATGAAAAATCCAAGTACTTCTGCTAATGCATTAAGTACCATCATGCACCTTCAAGATATGAGCCAGCACACACACACACAATATTCCCTCTCATTACAGTAACAACTTACAAGTGACAACACACACACACACACACATTATACATGATTGATTATACCCTGTTAATGAGATAATCTTTCTCTCATCTCTTTCTCATCCTATCCCAAAAGTGGCGTTAGACCAAAATCTCATGGATCCCACATCAAGAAACCGAAAGCCAACCGTTCATCCACCATCCAAACCATCTCCCACCGCTTCTCCCAACTCTACACAAACAACAAGAAACTCGTCTCCCACGACTCATCATGCATCACTCTCACCAATTCCACCAGCCACCACGCCAGAAACGGCGCCGTTTTAGACAAAATCGTGGACAAAAACCAGCTGGTGAAGGAGGAGAAGGATGCCGGCGATTTAAACAAGCCGTCATCCAAAAAACACCCCAAAATGCAATCTTTTGACGAGAAAATGAAGGGGTTTCAAGGAGGAGTTGAAGTTGTGAGGGCCAGAAATTCTCTCTCATCAATCCCTCCAACCGTCAATGGAGGAGGTAGAAGAAAATCATTCTGCACCTCGCAGGCTGAGCTCGCCGATTTCCTCTCTTGCAACGGCGTCAAAGTTGTGGCCGTTGATATGCCGCCGTTCATGCAAATTCACGCCGTCAATTGTGCAAGAAAGGCGCACGATAGCTTGGAAATGTTCACTTCCAAGCCTCTAGCTCTCACACTGAAAAAGGTAACTAAGTTAAATCCGTGATTAGCCCTTAATCAGTCTTCTTGATTTGTGATGAGGGCTTTGATTTTCTTTACTGTCTCAATTATTCATATGATTGGATTGGATACCCCTAAGTTCCAAGACTCTAGCTTTCACACTAACAAAGGTGACTAAGTTAAATTCACAATTAGCCCTTAATCAGAGTTCATGATTATTGATGTGGGCTTTGATCATTTTCTTTGCTGTCTCAGTTATTCATATGATTGAATTGGATACCCCAAAGTTCAAAGACTCTAGCTTTCACACTAAAAAAAAGTCACTAAGTTAAATTCATAGTTAGCCATTAATCAGTGTTCTTAATTAGTGATGAGGGCTTTGATAATTTTCTTTGCTGTCTCAATATTTTTATGATTGGATTGGATACCCTTAAATTCCAAGACTCTAGCTTTCACACTAAAAAAGGTGACTAAGTTTCCATAGTTAGCCCTTAATCAGTGTTCTTGATTTGTGATGAGGGCTTTGATAATTTTCTGTATTGTCTCAATTATTCATATGATTGGATTGGATACCTCTAAGTTTAGCCTATATGTGGTGAAATATGTATAGAGTGAAAAAAGAAAACAAGAACATGCAATATCCATGTATAGGGAGTACTATTCAAAGATCACAAGCCACCATATTAATTATGTAGTCATGATGTGTTGCTTTTGACAGGAGTTTGATGGGTTATATGGACCTGCTTGGCATTGCATAGTAGGGACCAGTTTTGGGTCATTTGTGACACACTCAGTGGGTGGATTTATGTATTTCTCAATGGACCAAAACCTATACATCTTGCTCTTCAAGACTGCTGTACACAGGGGTAAATGAAAATGATATCCAATCTACACATGGACTATTAAATAGCACAACAAATACTAGCATTTTTCTGGTGGATTGTTTTTTTAAGATTAGTTTAGCATAGAAGGGGATAAAAGGTGAGATTTTTAGTAAGAAATTTGTTCTCTCCCCTGTAATTTTGTACATTTATGAATGTTTCTGATTAAAGAATTTGAAGATGGTATTCCTCATTCAATTCACAGCAAATATTATACCTAAAAGAGTTTTGCATCATGTGTGTGACTGTGTGTTTCTGGGAAGTTGGGGAATGTGAGATTTGTGAGTTAAAGTGGGATGGATCACATGTGTTGTGTGGCTTCTTTTTGTAGATTGTTGCAAGCTGCAACCTTTTATTTTTCATTTATTGGTTTCAATAATTATTGAAATACTACAAAGAATTGATTGGATGTGTCAGTAAATTGCTTTTGTGTTAAAAGTTGCTGCCTTTATCTTGCTTGCCTATTTTGTCAAATGATTCTGCGTTTTAGGGATGGAGTTGTGAGTTGTCAATGCAAACAACTTTGTTAAAATTGATTTCATTTTCTAATTATAAAATGGGTATCTTTTAATACATTCTCATATTAATAAATATATTTGAGTCAATAGACCTGTTCCTGCAATTTTTATATTAAAAATTTTCCCACTTATAATGAAATAAAAACTGATTCACAATTTTTGTCGCATAATAAATCAGCCTGGCTTGAAAGATGGATGGCAAATAACCCACTTTTTGTCACTATTTGTACATCTTAAGCCATATATGGGACAAACTTTTGAATTAGATTGACAAACTTCCAATATGTGGGTTCTCAAAAAAAACTTCCAATAAATTTGTTCATAATTGATGTTGGAATATTACATGTTACAGGGAATTTAAATTGTTAATTTACAAATTTCGTTTTATCTTAAAAAGTAGTACTACTATTTGTTGTTTTTATACAATACTACTATTTAAAGCACGAATCGGCCCATTAGTAATTTAACTAATATTTTTATGTGAGTCCATTTATTAACGAATACGCAGGCCAACCCATTTGAAATGTTATTGGGTTTTTCAATTATTACATTTTACAATAATCATGGGCTGAAATTTATGCCCATACTCAAATAGTAAAAAGGTAGTACTAATAGTTAGTGCATAATGTGTTCTTCATAAAAGGGGAAAAGCCCTTTCAAATTTTCAATGATTTTGACATGTTGCATTTCACCCATTAAAGCTTTGAATGACTAATCTAATCAAATTAATAAGAGAAGTTTCTTGAGAGTAGTATTTTCAAGAACCAAATCATGAATCAATTATTGGTTTGAAACTTAGACACCCCTCCCTCCCTCTAGGAGTTTCAATTGTCTATTTTAGCTGGTCTCCCACTAAGAATTTCAATTGTCTATTTTAGCTCATCTCCCACTAAGAATTTCGATTCGCTCTTTCTATAAATGATGATAGATTTCACCTTCTATTTTATTATAAAATTAATATATAAAAATGAGACGCTCAGAAATATCTTTTTTTATCAACTTTTTCACATTTCTTAAAATTTGTATTGGGCTTAAATGAAACTCCTAATGGGAGACGGAAGGAATACTACATATGAGCTCATTCACTTTCCTCTTATTATATTCGAAGTTTTTGTTATTTTTAATTTGGAAAATAGTATTGAAATTTGAATCATGGATTTATTCGAAGTTTTTGTTATTTTTAATTTGGAAAATAGTATTGAAATTTGAATCCTGGATTTAGCCATTTATAAGAAAATTGCATACTTAAGCCCCACAAGGTATTTGTAATAATTTGTTAGTCTAAATTCTAATAATAAAAAAAAGAACAAGAGGGAATTGTAATGAATTCAACACCACTTGAAAGTGAAGAAAAATACATAGGGAAATAGGGAAACAAAATGAGAAGGCACATTAACCATGATTGGATTTTTAGAAACTACCAATGAAACCTTGACATTTCTCAACTTTCCATCAATCTTTCTTCTAAGGTCTGTCTTCCACATTTCATATTCCCTCACTAGCTATTTTGATGCAACAATAAAATACTTTTGTGGGCACATCCCTATTCCAATGTATCCATATTTGGATGTAATGGACAAATAGTTAAATGAGAAAAAGAATAGTCACAAAACCCCAATACCAAACCATTGCCTTTAGGACATGTGCCTAATGCCCAACAAAGCATAAAACCTAAAAATAAGGTGTTGGTCACTCTCATGTAGACATCACTCATTGTATAGTGTCTACACCAAAAACTCTAGACGTGTCAACTTAGTATGTGATGTTATCTCATACCTTACTTTCTAGTTTTTCCCATTGCTTTTTTCTCTCTCTAAATTCTAGTATATTAAGGGTGTGTTTGGTAGGGTAACCAATACATATATGACTCATTTAGTGTAAAAACTCTAAATCGAGACATGAAATAACTTAATTTAGTATAATGTGATGTTGATTCGCTGTTTAAAACGTGACATTATTTTAGTTGATGTCCGATAGTGTTACTCAAGTCAATCAGTAAGTTTTTTTAGCATTGAAAATCTTACTATTTTGTTACAATCAAAATAAGTTAATAGTTTGGTTGCAAAATCAAAACAAATAGATAAAATCTAAGGCTGATATACAAAATCAATTTAGTTCTTTACCAACAAATTACCTATTAAACTATTACCTTCATTCCCAAAAAATATATAATTTCACAATTTAATGTAAAATTTGTCAAACTTGCTTTTCAACTTCTCATGTTTAATTTGAAAGAATAAAATATACAATCCATTTTTGATATACTAATTTTTAGGATTATGAATACTTATACTTATGATGAAAGTACTTCGAAAGAGAACTTGCACGTTTATCTTATGGACCTAACATATAGTACTCCTCCGTTCCATAAAGATTGTCTCACTTTGACCGGGTACGGGTTTTAAGAAAGGTAATGAAAAGTGAGTTGAAAAAGTTAGTGGGATGCGAGTGCTACTTTTATACATTAGTTTTATAATAAAATGTGAGTATAAATGAGTTAGTGGAATATGAGGTCCACTACCAAAAATGGTAAAAAGTGAAATGGGACAAATTTTATGGGACGAACTGAAATGGAAAAATTGGGACAATCTTTATGGGACGGAGGGAGTGCTATGGAGTATACTACCTAAGAGTCTATAACCAATGGTATTCTTAAAAGAATATTTTGATTTGAGCCAAAATGAAAAAAATATTTAACCATCTTCTCCATTTTCGACACATAGAATATTGGAATAAATGCTCACAACTGTTAGATTTTGCAGGTTTAATTAGTAAGTTTATATTCGATGAATTAATTATTAATTTCGTGCAAAAGAAATTAGTGTACGTTTGATTGGAATTTTGGCTTTGTAAAGTAAGATCCCTTTATTAAACGAACTACCAAATTGGGTATGATTGAACGCCGACTTTATCTCATCACTAGTAATGTTTGATGAAAAATATATACTGCGTTAGGCATAGTGAGGAAAAAAGGAACTATTTTGATTATTGAATATTAAAGTTCATTAATTAATTTTCGTTTAATAAACCAAACAAAACACGTGGCTTCGTCTTAATCACAACAAGAATGTATTACTTTTATTTAAAATACACGAATTTTCAATCATATGGTAATACTTCTTTTACTATCTTTTATGTACAAAAATAATAGTAACACTAATAATAATATAGGAGTACTATAATATTGATCCGAATACTTCTGCAGGCATTACTTCACATTTCCACTGTGATAGCAAATCTAAATGAAGAAGTTGCTTGATACCAGATCAAATAAGAGAATTTATCCCAAAAGATTGGTCAGTTAGGAGAGAGCGCTCATTTAGTCTATATATCACACATGTTCTCACAACTGATGTGAGAATTGAGTCCGTAATATTCGACCCTCCTTTAAGGGTCAACGTCGTCGTTGGTAACAGCTGGTTCTTTGTCAGGCCATCACTCCGAGTTCTCGTTGGTCATGGCCACGTTGGTCACGACAGATTCTTTGCCCGGGCCACCGGTCCGTGGGTTACCACTCCGAGTCGGCCCCAAACGTACTTGTTGGTCACCGCGAGTTCGTTGCCCGGCCACCACGAGTTCGTTGCCCGGCCACCACTTCGAGTCATTTGGGCTCTCAATGAAAGCACCAATTGATACAGACTAAACAAGAGAACGCATTCCAAAAGACTAGCCCGTTAGGAAAGAGAGTTCATTTAGTCTATTATCTCACACCAGTTGTTCTCGCAACCGATGTGGGAATCGAATCCGTAATATTGCTATAATAAAAAAAATTTCTCTATTTTATTTAGAGATTACTTATGAGTACTCCTATGATTTATCTTTGGTTTATCTAATGTTTGGTCCGGGGCATAGAGGCAAAACACAGACATATTTATTTGATTCATCTATTGTTTATATTTAGAGATGTCAATTGGATTAATCCATCAAATTTTAGGTATGTTCTACTCGAATTACGAACTACTATGATTATAGATTTGTGAGGTCAGAAAATTTCAACTTCAACCATTAACGTTCGGGGTTTAGACTAGTCTAGCGAGCTAAAAGCAAATGATAAAAATTAAATTACATAGATTTTCAACGCCTCCTCGCCATCATTCTAACTCCTTGGACATAATCGATAGACACACAACAGGCACATGTCACCAATCCTCCTTGTTCTCCCATCTTCTGATGCCTTCCCGCGAGAGTTCCAACCCTTGACACAAAATTAGACTTGTGGCTAATTTGCGTGTCATATTGAAAATTGGCTATAAGAGTGTCCACAATGGTGGCCCTTGAAGGCCATCAAATGTGGCCCGGCCACCATTTGTGGCTCTCTTGTGGCCTTTACAATGGTAAAATGAATAAAAATAATAGGGCCACGAAATGTGGCCCTCTCCAAAAAACAAAATTAATTTGTTTACTTTTTTAATAATATTTTTTAATTTATGTCTAATAAATTTTATTAGTCTTTAAATTTATGATATTTATAAATTTAATTAAAATAAAATAATTTGGATGGTAAACAAAAAAAATTCACAACCTAAAAAAAATGTAACAATAATTTCGTTGTATTATATTAAAGTAGGAAAATTATACAACGAAAGTAACCTAGTTTAAAAACAACAACCCGGAAACCCAAAACCCAAATCACTCTGCGGCGCTCCTTCTACGGTTCCAGACCTCTTCAACCATATCAGCCTGCAGTGATGAATGCGATATTTGGCTCCGCATATCGGTGTACCGTTGGATCAAGTATTCATTACTACGTGGTACACCCATCTGCAGGGGTTCCATGGCAGTACCCGAGCTCGAACTAGCACCATCTTCCGGTGTCCATCTCTCTGCAGCAAATCATTCGTCATCTATTATCATATTGTGCAATATGATACATGCAGTCATGATGTCTGCGACATCATTTTCGTGCCATTGTCGAGCCGGGCACCGTATAATTTCCCATCGCGTTTGGAGTACACCATAAGCTCGCTCAACATCCTTCCTAGCACCCTCTTATTTTTTCGCGAAGTAGGTTTGCTTCGGCCCAACGGGTTGTCGGATCGTCTTCACAAACACGGGCCAGCGAGGGTATATCCCATCGGCCAAATAGTACGCCATGTTGTACTGAGTGTCGTTGGCCATGAATCTAACTTGCAGACCCTCACCCCGACTCTCGTCATTGAACAGGTGGGACGATCGTAGAACGTTGATGTCGTTGTTCGATCCAGCGACCCCAAAATACGCGTGCCAGATTCGCAAGCGGTAATCAGCAATTGCTTCAAGAATCATCGTGGGATGTCGGCCTTTGAAACCAGAAGTGAATTGCCCCTTCCAAGCCACCGGGCAGTTCCTCCACTCCCAGTGCATGCAATCGATGCTCCCCAACATCCCTGGAAAATGATGTATAGTCTCGTGCATATCCATCAGACGTTGGCAATCATGAGCCGATGGCTTCCGTAGATACTCCCCTTTGAAGATATCCTTAATGCCCCTGCAAAACTGCCTCAACGTCTGTAGGGCAGTCGTTTCGCCCATCTGTAGGTATTCGTCGAACATGTCAGCGGGCCCGGCATATGCAAGCTGTCTAATTGCCATCGTACACTTCTGGTATGTCGACAAGCCGTGTCGGCCGGTGGCATCATATCGCAAGTTGAAGCACCTGAACCGCTGCGCCAAACACGTCGCTATATGGACGAAGAGACGTTGCGACATTCTGAATCGCCGACAGAAAATTTCTGCCTGATAACGGGCGTTCTCGTTGAAGTAGTCTTCCATCAACCGGCGGTCAGCCCCGGCATGATCACGGTAGAAAAATCGCCGATGATGAAATGGCCGAGGGACTGCCACCGCCTCCGCCGCCTCAGCCGCCGCCTCCGCCGCATCTTCCGCCTCGTCGGCTTCACGTTGCACGCTGCAACAAGGTTTTGGAACTCCAGATCTACCGCTTGTTGGAATTGTTCATCGTCGGAATCCATAGTTCCAAGGTTGAATTGAAATTGGAAGGAAAGATTGGAGGAAAATGGAGTTGGAAAAATGGAATGGAAGTGTAGTGTTTTATAAAATAATTTTCGAAAATTAAAAAAAAAATTCCCGCGGCCCGCTGCAGTGGAGGGCCGCGGCTCACCCTCGGCTCTCGGCTCTCTGCAATGGGGGGTCGCGCACCGAGCCGCGGGCCGCGGCTCCCCCATTGTGGACACTCTAATAGACATGGATTATATAATACTCCTTTTGTCCCTCATTAATTATTCACTTTTGACATTTTCGGCCATTCCTCATTAATTGTTCACTTTTGACATTTTACTATAAATGGTAAATATATCCACATTTCACTAACTCATTTCACTCACAATTTATTATAAAACTAATATATAAAAGTGGGATCTATTTTCTACTAACTTTTTCAACCTAATTTTCTTTACATTTCTTGAAACTCGTATCAGAACCAAAGTGAACAATTATTGGGGGACGAATGAAGTAGTAACTATTAAACGCAGAACTGCTTCTTCCTAATATATCCTTCCAAACACTAAGATGATATCATTAAATTAAGGTTAATAAGTCAATTTTAGCCAAAACTTACCTACCAAATACAACCTTAATAAATACAAACATATACCAAGTCACACTACGTTTTGAATTTAACCACATGAAGTGAGAGTTAGATTGAAGCATTGAACCTTAGAGCATCTCGAATAGCGGCGAGCGCACCGGCTAGTCGATTCTTGGCGCTCGCTGGTCCGCTCGCCGAACCATTGCAGCCGGCGAGAAAAACTGCGAGCGCACGCCGATTCCCGAGCGCTCGGTGATGCGCTCGCCGATCTCCTGGCCGCCATTGCAGGCTCCAGATCGGCGAGCGAGATTTTTTTTAATTTTCAAAACACTATATATACGCGATTTGGACTTCATTTTCATTTGCACTACTTGTTTTAACGAGTACTCTCTCTATCTTAATTTCTGTACAAGAGCAACAACGCGAAATGGAGCACAACAACGAGCCTACTCCAGAGACGAGCGGGTCTCAAACTCCGACGGTACCCGCAGGAGGTGGATGGGGTCCGATGCCCGGGTACTACTACCCTTGGCAGCAGATGATGCCCGGGGTGGCATCCGGGGGTGGTATGCCGGGATGGCAGGGGATGCCGGGGGGTCCGGCGATGCAGGGCGGGCCGACAGTTCTGGGCGGGCAGGGGGGACCGGGGATGCAACCCCTTATGCCGATGATGCCGGGGTGGACACCTGGGATGCAGATGACGCCAGGGTACCCGGGGATGCAGGGGACGCCGGGGGGGGGAGACAACGTCTATCGCCCCAGTCTTGATTTTGCTACTGCTGCTTCGCACACATCGACCCTAGCGGAGACGCAGTTCACTGAGTTTAAGACCTTCTCCTTAGAGGAGTTGGGACTAGATCTCGGGGATGCGGGCACTCCCGTTCAAACGGTGGAGTAGGGCGGGGTCGGGGCGCGCCCAAGAAGAAGGGGAAGAGGGTGGTCGGCGAGTCGTCGCAGCCAGCTGGTGACGACAGCTCGGCACGGAGAAAGTGGACGGACACGGAGAACGTCGCGCTGTCCAAGGCGTGGGTGAGTGTTTGTGATGATCCCCCTGCCTCGAACAATCAGAGGATCGTCAACTTGTGGGCTAAGATATCAACAGCCTACCAGGCATTTTGCCCGGAGGGGAGGCCACGCAGCGAGGAGGAGTGCCGGAAGGGGTGGGACCGAATCCGACAAGGGGTCTTCCGATTTTCGGGCTTCTACACCAACGCCCTCCGAATGTAGTCCAGTGGCCAAACTGACGAGGACTGCAGGAGGATGGCGGAGAAAGAGTTCCCCGTGCCCGGGCTTTACAAGGAGTTCACCTTCTGGAACTGCTACCTGGTGCTAATGGACTCCGAGAAGTTTCTGGCAGGAGTCGATGCTGGCTGGCCGAAGAAGCAGCGCCTTAAATATACCGGTGATTACGCCGGCGGCAGCAGCGGCGGTTCACACGACCTCCCCGAAGATGCTCAGGAGACCCCGTCCTCTCCCGTGTTTACTCGCCTCACTCGCCCGGTTGGTCAAAGGCGGGCACAACGGGCTCGCTAGAGGTCCGAGGAGGTCCAGTCGTCATCCCCCACTGTTGGCAGCCCGACAGCCGACCTCGTCTTCTTGGCGCGTCAACAAACGCGGGCTTAGATGTACAAGGTCATATCTGACTGGAAGAATGCCACTGACCCCGAGGAGAAGAGTTTTTTCACGCACTGCTTGTGAGTATGCGAGCCGATTTGACTGCCGCCGCGGCACAGGTGGGGGGGGGCTCAGACGCGGGCTCAGATGCCGCAGATTTGGGGGTCCCGGATGGCGACGACAACGGCGACGACGGCGAGGCGTGAGGCGGAGGCGGGGGGCTCCTGCGTGGAGTAAGAGTTTTTTAAATTAATGTAATTTTTTTGTGTTAATGTACTTTTTTTAATTGATGTACTTTTTAAAATTTTAATATTATTATTGAATTTTTCCGTATATGTGTCGTAAATTTAATTCCGTATTTTGTGTGATTGTTATTATTTGTTTTTAATAATTTTGTTTATTGTGACTGGGCTATTGCTTGTCCAGCTGCTTGTCCTGATGATATGATGATAGGAGTTTTAATACTGATAATGTGACATGAGGAGTTTATGAGTACACTATGACTAGGCTATTTTTTTTAGATGGTCCCCAAAATGAGTTACAAAGTGGTGAAAGAAAAAAGCATCAACGAAAACGACAGGGTGAATGCTAACATGCGCACGAGGCGCAGGAATGGATATCTCCTTCCTCAGCCTCACATCACACACACTCTCTCTCTCTCTTACTTTCATCATCACTACAATTTCACTCTCCGTAACCATTACTCTCTCTCACTCCTTTATATTAACCCCATCCCTCCACGCCCTAACTTCATTCACACTTTCCACATTCATCCACACACTCCATCACACCCCAACCGCTAAAAAGGGGAAATTCAATTGCACAAAATTAGACACGGAATTGAGGAATGGACCCGCCGTTGGTGAATGAGGCGTCGTTTACCGCCGCCGCGAACCCCAATTCGTACAGTTTGGCGGGGCTGCTGTCGTTTTCCGGCAGCGGCGGGCTAGGGCTCAGGATGGGGAATTTGGGAGGAGGAGATGAGGAATCCACGGTGACGGAGCAGAGCGGGAGCGGGAACGGCGGCGTCAAGAGGAGGAGGGATGTTGGGAGCTCTTTTGACGACGATTCTTCCAAAATTGTCTCCACCAGCAGTGCTAATCAAGACGTGGTATACCTTGCTTCACAATCAATGGCTGTTCTAGAGAGAGAGAGAGTTTCGAGTATTAAGTATCTCTGTGTGTTTTATTTCTTGTTTCTTGCATTCATTTCACACTATTAATTGAGCTGCTTTTTCTAATTAAGGCATTGCTAAATGTTATTTTTGCTGTAAAGATTTCATTTTTCTGTGTTTCAGTAAGAATGCATTAGAAAATTGGGCGAAATTGGAGGAAATTTCTTCATTTTGTACAGTTAATTGGTGATTTGCGTTTGTGTCGATTTTATTCGTTTGAATTGAAGAAAATGATCACCAGAACTTACTCCATCTTCTCTGTGACAGAGTGATTCGAACGTGAAACGAGTGAAGGTATCTGAATCCGAGGATCAGTTGAAAACGGAAGCAGAAACACATTCGGGGAGCAGCAGCAAGCCGGCTGAGGAGAAAAGTAAACCCGAGCCGCCTAAAGACTACATCCATGTTAGAGCCAGAAGGGGTCAAGCTACTGATAGCCACAGTTTAGCTGAAAGAGTCTGTTCTTGCTAGCCTTATTTGAGATCTGAAAACATGTTCTTTATATATTTCATCTCTGATTGCTCTCATTTATCGCAGGCTCGGAGGGAAAAGATCAGTGAGAGGATGAAAATCCTGCAAGATTTGGTACCGGGATGTAATAAGGTGCCTTGGCTTCTTCCCCTCTTCCCGTTTAATAACTTTGTAACTCTTATAGTAAAATCTGATGCTGTTGAGGTTCATATCTACTGTATGTTGAATATAATCCTAATTTACTTTGGATAATAGATATGACAAGGCAAGATAGGGTTAGGTTTTATAACTACTTTTGGGGTATATATAAGTTTTTGATAGGTTGTTTGATTTGCAGTTTTATTATTACATGAATAAAGCTTGGGGCTGAAGTTGTTTCGAGGGCCCATAAAAAATTGTAACTTGCAAAATAAACACATGTAAATTCCATGTAAAAATTCTTTTCTTGACATAACTAGCAAAGTAAACAGGAGAGTATTTTTGCTGGTTTTGTGTAAAAGTTAATTACAGAAGCAATGGCTAATCAAATATATATGTTTCTTCAGGTTATTGGAAAAGCTCTTGTTCTTGATGAAATAATTAATTACATCCAGTCCCTACAACGTCAAGTTGAGGTAGCTCGTCTTCTATTGCCATATTGTTTACTTAGATCTCCCCTGCTCTAACATTGTGCTTTGTCTACTCCAGTTTCTGTCGATGAAGCTTGAAGCAGTTAACTCAAGGCTAAGTCCCACAATAGAAGGTTTTTCTTCCAAAGATGTATGTCCAAAGCATCTATAGTTAACTTATGGCATTCAGTTTGTCTTAAAGTTAGGATACAATTTACTGCCAGTTTTTATTTTTCTGAGATAACAAGTTAGATAATGAGGCCAATTTGACATCTTATAATGGTAACATTTTGTTATCAGAAGTTTTAAGCTTCACAACTAAAAGGTATCTTGGTGAACCTTTCTTTGTATGGAACTCGTTTACATCGGCTTCTGTAAACATAGGCAAAGAGGCGACGAACTTTGTGCGTTGCTGTCCTAAAAGTTCTTCCAAAATCTATAGAAAGTAAAATACATTATCTTGGTTTAGATGGATATGGGGTCCTCTCTCTGTTTTATGGTGCTATGCCTGCAGATATCAACGGTGAAAAGCATATTTTTACTTCATATATGACTGATCTTTACACCCGCTGTCATGTTATTGAACTTGTTTCTTTTGTCTCGATGAAAAATTAGTATTCAAGCATGATTACCTAACTTTTTCTCAGTTGAATACTTGCTTAATGCTACATCTTTCAAATTTTCTGAGTTATGCAGCTAGCAGGACCTGCATTTGATGCCAACGGGATGATATACGGGCCACAAACACCGGGAGTGTATGCAAGAGGATCACAAGCGGAGTGGCTTCACATGCAGGTTGGAGGTGGTTTTGAGAGATCAACATGACAACAGATTTAACATATTCTTGAATGGAACCAGGTTGAATTCAATATCATTATATTATACTATAGATTATTGATCTCTTTCTCTATTTATGGATGTACAAGAATAGGTTATTAGGTATTGTAATCATTGTATTGTATGTTAGCAACCATGTGTATTATTTTTATAAGAATTGTCTAAAACTTGTAGTAATTCTTATATTTTGTATGTGAAGAAAGATCTACCTTCTTACTTGAATATTGACATCTCAGTTGTAAACATTTCACATAACCGAACCAAAACTCGGTTGATTATACGTTAGCCAATAAACATGAGTATGGTGTGTAAATTGTAAGTTGTAAAAAAGACAATGAGTTTTGAATGAAGCTTTAACTGCAGAAATAAAGTCTTAGACGATATATGCTTGAAATTTTGAATTCATAAATAAAAAAAGTAGGTGTAATATCTGGGATTCTTAGAGAAGAAATAAGTGACAAACACTCTCAAAATCATCCAAATTCAGACATGTATTATAGCTCTAGTTCCATGTTACAAACTGCTTAAAATTTTCTAATGGCACTAATTCTTCGATCGTTTCCTCTATTATACATCACATAAAACCATTAAATACTGTTTGTAAATATTGTACCTCACAAAAATGTTCCAAGACTTCATCGTTTACAAACACGATCACGCCAAGATCCTTTCTGCCTGGTTAAAACCTGCAGAGACAGAAGTTTTATCACCGTGAGCTGAATAGATGGCATTGGATTCTTCTCCTCGTAATGTGCAATTGTGCATTGGGTTCACCTGGTTACTTAGAAGACTTGGCGCAGGAGCAGTTTCAACGTTTTCATCTCCATGGTTCGCGCCTTGTGCCTCGTCGTCCGTCTCTGCAGGAGGTAGTGGGTGCGAAGAGACTCCAAAGATTGCATCATCGTGAAGAGCCTTCATCTCTTCCTCTTTCCTCGCCTAAAAAAATGAAACAGCAAATATAAATTACTAGAATTCTGAAGACATAAAAGTAGTAGAGCAATGAATGAGACTTTCATTACCGACACTGCAGAGAAACGAAAGCTCTGTCCCATTTTCTTGACCAACGCATCATCATCATCCGCAGCTGCCAATATTTGATGGGCATTATTGTTATCAATAATATAAAGAGTGGGTTGTGTGGGTAGCCGAAGCTCCCTGTTATTGTAGAAACTAGTATCACACACTTAGAGCTACAAAATCGATAGCACGCCTCATTTCTTACATGATCTAATTTACACTCTTTCACAATTTCAAAACCTCATTTTCAAATCCGTCCCAAGATAAGTGAGTCGTATTCCTTTTTGGGATGTCCCACTATAAGCGAGTCATTTCCATTTTTGGCAAAAAATCAACTCTTACTTTATTCCCCACATACTTTATTCTCTCTTCATTCCTCTACTTTTCCCTCTCACACTTTACTCTCTCTACTTATTTAAATACCAATTCCTTAAATCCAGTGCCCAAAAGAAGTGTTTCGCTTATCTTGGGACGGAACGCAAAACACTTATGCAAGAATAAAGAGGGCAGTAACATCACAATTATCAGGGTCAGGCCAATTACAGAGAGGATAAGTAGAGCAATTTACCTTCTATCTCCTCCTCATCATCGAGAGGGGCATCCTTGTCGAACTCAAAACGCTCCCATCCAGAGCCTTTGCCAATCGATTCATCATTTTCAGCTGCGGAGATTATAATGTTACTGTTGAAACATGGAAAAAATTCTACTTCCACAACAAAAAAGTTTTGGACTACTGAAACTATGAGAACATTCGAAACCGAACGCAATAAACATTAACCACTTCTACTTTGATGTTTAATCATGTCTTCATAGGCCTCACTAATCTATGATATCATCCGTAAAGTTACTATGTTTTGCTAGAAAACAGAAAACCTATTCAAAAGATACTGTGATGTATCATATACATTTAGACAGGGGCTGCTGCAGGCTTACAAAACTAAGCTTTTGCATGACTGGGAAACAGAGTAGGTATCAGTCTATATTATCAAAAGCAAATCTGTCTAAGTAGCAGCCAGCAAAAGCATACACAGGAGCCAAAGAAAAACACTAAAGATTTCAACGAGGATAATTTACCAGTTTTTGAAAGCTGAAGCTTCATCTTGGCTTTGACTCTTTCAGCTGGTGTCTATTTCAATGAAGAACAGTACAATCAATAGAATCCACAAAGAAACAACAGAAAATTAGTATATACAGTAAATTTTAGTGCAATTACTTAGATATCCATCTCTAGATGCAAAATCAGAACTCGGAGAAACAATTTAAAAAATAACAACTGAATGCAGATTGACACAGCATTCAACCAAATTTCTTGAAATTTATCCAAAGAACAAGAGTGCAAGAGCCATATATTCCAACAGGAAGTTACCATATTATCATAACCCCCAATCAATTTAGCAAAATCAGTCCTAGCACCAGCACGCGCCACCTCCCGCTTCTTCCCTTTATCCAACCTCCGCTCTTCCGGTGATTCATGCCTCCTACTTCTCTCTCTATTCCTCTCTCTACTCCTACTCCTAGACCGACGCCTCGATCCATCCTCGCGGCTCCTGCTCCTGCTCCTCCGCCTCGACCGCGTCCGGCTAGGGCTCCGCCGCTCCGAATTCCTATCCCTAATTCTATCTCGGCTAGGGCTCCGGCTCCTGCTACGCCGATTAGATTGTTTAGCCCTAATTCTGTCTCGGCTAGGGCTTGGGCTCCGAGGCTTATTAGGTTTTTTACTGAGCTTGTTTTGGATTGATTGAAGCTGCGCTTGCTTTTCGAAGCCGGAAGTTTTCGAAGGGCTGGATTCTTTGACGAAGCTGCTGAGAAATGATGAAGCAGCGGGGAGAGCGGAGCCCCTGGACGGAACGTCGTCGTTTTGGGACGAATTGTTGGAAGAGAAGCCGAGGCCCTGCTTGAATCGGGCGGCGCCGCCACCTCTGCGAGTCAGGTCGTCGTAGTACGCGGCCAGCTTTTCGTCCTCCATTTCATACGGCGGCGAGAACTTTCATTTCAAATATTGATATTTAATATAAACATTTTGGATAAATGAAAGTTTCTCCTTTGATATTTCGACAAGAAGTTCACCAAAATGATAAATAAATAAATTGTTGCATTATTTGGGGAAGAAGTTCAACAAAATAATAATCCAATCAATTGTAATTTGCATTAATATTTTGTTTCACACATTTTTATGATTAAAATTAGATGCATGCATTCTAATTCGTTATTTCAAAGTTAATAAGATTCAATTGTATATTTGCATTCTAATTCGTGATTTCAACGTATTTTTCCAAATTACTTACTCCATTAGCCCATAATATTCTTCAATTTTGTTGAAGGCAAGTAATTCTATAGTATCATTGTTACACTTATCAAGAGAGGTGATCTGCTAGGCAATACTAATTGAGCGACTTATAGACGCCTATGGTTACGTGCAATAAGAATGTGATCAAATGCAAGCTCTAAATATTGTACAAACTCCAAATTATGATCTGAACCGTTAGAAAATAGATAAAATAATAGCAACAAAAAATATCAACTATTGATGCTGTGTTGACATTGCGTTGACATGAAAATATTGAAATTTTACATTGTATTGACATTGCGTTGACGTTGTTTTGATACTGTGTTGAAATTGCGTTTCCATTGCATTAACTTTTAAAAAATTTATCCCTACGTTGGCAATATCACCATAAAATTTTTAAATTTTTATCCCTCAATATTTTCTCTCTCCGATTTTATTAATAGTTTCTTCCACAAGTCATACATATATCATATCTCTATAATTCTTGCTCTCGTCGCCGCCATTGAAAATATAAATTTGCACCAAAACTTCAGTCTCTCTCTTGTAAGTTTTCTCCTCACCAAATTTATTCAACCTAGTCAATGAATTTTTTCATTATACGATCAATATTTTCCACAATTTAATGAATGCCAAATCAATCTTACAAATCCGGTGGAATTTGTACTTTGCAAGTGATGGAGTACGTACTAAACAAGCCCAACAGCAGTAAAGCCCATCAGCCTAAAGCCCAAGAAAGAGTATCAGTTCGGCATGACTAAAGAGTATCAGTCCGGCACAACCAAAGAGTTCGGCCCCAGCCTACAGCTCGGTTAAAGCCAACCAATCAAACTCTGCTCTCAGGTCGGCATCAAGCTCTACTCTCAGATCGGCAAAAGCTGCTCGGCAATAATTCAGCAGTTCGGTCTCAGTATTCGACCGAACTAGGAGATAGTGGACTCATGCAGGATTTCCACCTCCATTACACCCACGATCTATTTAGTGGTGTCAAGCAGTCATTAACTCATGCAGGATAGTGGACCCATGCAAGATCGCCACGATCTCCACGACATCCACTACCTAGTAAATGGTGCTGCATGCCACGATCTTGGTTCAATGTATAAATAGAACATAGATCAGATAGATAGGGTTAAGTTCTCTCTCGCTCTCTAGAGATCAAATATAAAATAGCAAGTCTGTATTGTAAGCTGTAGAAAACAGATCAAGCAATACAACTCTGCCCTCTTTTCTTCCCGTGGACGTAGATTTACCTCAGTAAATCGAACCACGTAAATTCATTGTGTCGTGATCTTTATTCTCTACCAGCATTTACTAACATCAGAAATTCGCGGATTCATCACTGGCGCCGTCTGTGGGAAACAGAGAACCAAATTTGTGATAAAGCGAATTTTTGACCCTTTTTCCACCCCAAAAAAAATGCATACCAGATCACACACTACCCGTAATACCGTTCGTGAAAACCATGAGGAAGCTAGTCCAGCTCGCAGGTCTGAAAAACGGCCTCGGGAGACATCTACCTCCGGTTCTCACGAAGAAGGAACAAGCCACTCCAGGAGAGATCGCACCGAGTCTTCCCAGCAGCCCGATTTAAATGAAGCTGTCAAGCTGTTCTTGGCCGAGAAGCAGGAGGAGTTCTTAACCTTCCTGCAGAAGAGCCAACAGCCGGAGAAGACAACGACGGATTCTCCCTCCTCATCCAGACATGAAAGTCACTACCGCAGTAGTGACGTGTCTTCCAGGAGAAAGAATCCTCAACCCGACATGTTCCTGTTCCTCCTCGGTACCGGAACCACAGGAGAACTCCATCTCCTCCGTACCGAAGAGATGTCGGGTTCGCCATGTACGGAGCATTAAAGACTCCGTTCTCGGACGATATCACCCGAACTCCTTTGCCGCGGAACTACCGGACACCGTCAATGACTTATGACGGGTTAGTGGATCCTCATGACTTCCTGGGACGCTATCAGTATAACATGGCGAACCAGGGTCTCAATGAGGTCCATATGTGCAAGCTGTTCCCCGAGCTGCTCATCGGGAACGCAAGAAGGTGGTTCGATAGCCTCCCCCAAGGCAGCATTAGATCTTACCGAGATCTAATGGATGCTTTTCACAGGAGGTTCTTTCAGAAAGCGGAAGCCCGAAGCACTTCGGCTCAGCTGCTTTCTATACGTCAAGGTTGCGACGAAAAGATCAGCGACTTTTTGACGAGATTCCACAAGGAATGCCTACAAGTAGATGATCTCAATGATCTACTTGTCATTTCAGCA